>NC_045549.1:22369779-22442279 GCF_009769535.1 Thamnophis elegans | reverse complement strand
GAACTGCATAGACTTTGAAGTTGCCTATCAATCATTAGTCTTTAGATAGCAGAATAGATATGAAGATCATCTGCTTAAAATCCTCATATGGCAAAATGTATTTAAGCATAAGCTGTGAGGAGGAAGAAGGAGGAAAGGAAGAAGAGGAAGAAGAAGGAGAAGGAGAAGGAAAAGGAAAAGGAAAAGGAGAAAGAAAGAAGACTTTGTTCAACCTTGTCAATGTACCCAGCCTAATTCTTTTAATCAATTTTTAGTCAATTTTATGAACTTATTTATAAAAATAAATGCCAGGAAAAATGGATGGAGCATATATTTTTTAAAGGGAGAGGAGGATTTAGTCATTTATTTTGTTTTTGTTTTTATATGATGCGATTTGAGGAGCTGTGGTTGCTTGAAAAGAAGTACCATGATTGAGTTCTGGGGGTTTTGTCTGTTGGTTGTTTTGTTTTTTTGTTTTTTGCTTGTTTGCTTTATTTGTTTTGGGTATTTTTTTACTCTATTATTGATCAGTAGAATGGAAAACAAATTGGCTCATGGTGCTTCCTTTTCTTAGCTTTCAAAAAAGAATGAATGACACTTAAATAACCTCTTGTAATGCCATGCGGGAATGACCTTGGGAGACAGGAAGAAAAGAAGTGGTCTAAATATCTCTCATGAAAACGGTATCACAGATCACAAAAGCAAAGGGAATATGAAAAGTATCTCACAAGGGACTCTCCCTTCGTTTACTGGAAATTAAAAGTAAAGGAGGAGAGAGACATTTTCAAACTTCCAATATTCTGCTCCTATAACCTTACAATAAATAAGATGCTAGTAGTCATAGTTTATGCTTCTTCTCAAAAGCCTGACACCTCCAGACCAATACTTGAAGGATTAGGTAGGGGGAAAAGTGAAAACTATCATATAAACATTATTTTAATTAAAAGATGGGTGAGTGGCAGTTTGCTGAATGTCACTTTTTTCATTTCACAAATAATCTGCATCTTCCCTGGCAGTTCATACATCAATTAAATCCTAAGGAGAAATATCTGAAGCAAAATCTCACACACGCATGCATACATACATACATACACACATACACACACACACAAATCTAATAATAATGGCAACCAGTCCATATTGTAACAACAAGAAGAGAGAGGGAGGGGGGTGGGAGAGAGAGAGAATGAATGAGATTATCTGGTGGAATCCCCAGTAGTTATATTTTATAATTAACTGAGATGAATATCTACAAGATGAAATTTAGTTATAATAATTAGTCTTACTCATTAGATTCACTTGATTACTCCAGAGCCCAACTATTCTAATTTACCTAGACTTGAAATCAATGAAGGAAGACATTAAGAGCCATTTATTTCCTGCCATAATTATGGTGGCTGCACTACTTTAACAAAAAAATCTTCAGTCAGATAAGTGTTATTTATATTTTACTTCTACTTTGTTTTACTGTCAGATTGATTAGATAGCTATGTTATTATATATCAATTATGTACATACCAGTGGTGGGATTCAAATAATTTAACAACCGGTTCTCTGCCCTAATGACCATCTGGGTAGGTGGGGCTCGGTGGTCATGTGACTGGGTGGGCGTGGCCAACTCAAGGTCACTCAGGTCGATGGGTGCTTCGCCTTAGCTGTGACAATGGAATAAGGGTTAACCGGAGAGGCAGTTTCTGTAAGCAGGGCAATAAAGATTGGGCTAGAAACAACACTAGAATGTTTCCTGCTCCCTGTCTTCCTTACAGGATTAGCCTTGTAAAGTGGGGAAAAAAACCAAAAGGAGATTTCTTCCAACAACCGGTTCTTAGAAAGTTACCAACCGGTTCTCTTGAATAGGTGCGAACTGGCTGAATCCCACCACTGGTACATACACACCATAATTCCAATCTATTTTCAGTTTCTTTAGGTAGCCGTTTTCATTTGTAAATTTGCAATACTTGCCTCCTTTTCTGCGGTTCATTCTTCTGTCTTCCATCATCCACTTTTTTTTTTTCTTTGTCTGGATTTGCAGTTGAAACTAGTTCAGTCAGCTATGAACAAGCTTGAAACTGCACTGACAGCTACTCCCAGTTTAACTTGTGTTTGTGCTTTCATCTTATAATAATGCTGGGCAGAAAAAGCCAGGTGTATTTCTTTCGATTAGTTCCCATTTGGTTTATAATAAAATAATTTGCTTTAGAAATTATGTCAAGAAAGAAAAGAATTTTGGAGACATCAGGAGGATGGAGGATGGCATTTCTAGTTACAAGAAAGCCAAGCTGCATGTATCTGGATGTTCATTTTTTACTTCCACTATCATCATGTCAAGAAAAAACTCCACCTACCCAGGCTCCTTCAGAGATGGTATCATTGCGTTATACCTTTGAAAATTTGATGGAAAGTTTGTCTTCCTTGTTCTGCTGTAGAGATTCAGAGAAAGAGTCTACATGTAAATTTGACAGGTAACATTAAAAGGTCTTTGTTATCCATCTCCAGATGCTGTTCTTTTTTCAACAATCAACACCTGAGATGAGCAGATCGATATAAATAGTCCATTTTACCATCCGCATATCAAATATATTATTGACATTAGTTTGATGGTATTCTGCTCTATCATTGTCTTAGAAATACCCCAGTTTTTATTCATAATTCTCCTTGATGTACAGAATTTTGGTGTACAACTTCACCTAATATATATTTTTCTTTCACACAGATCCCTCAGCAAAATCCTTTGATATGCATGATCCCCTGTTATTAGTCTTTCTTGCATAAATTTCACAGAAAGATACATTTTCAAAGATAGTTTTCCAATACCACTTGTTTGAATATATATCATTCACAGAGGAACGAGTGAAGTTTTAGCATAAATTCTGAGCAACGAAAGATGAGCAGAAGGAGTCTTCATTTAATCTGGAATGAAGTTTATTCCAAACAGGAAATTAAAGTGAGCTACTATACTGTATTACCATGAAATGTTGAGATTTATTGGAAGCCAATTTTAGACGGGGGGACACACAGCTGAATAAATGAAAGATTTTTGAGAAAAAAGTTGGGAAGTAAGAGAAGTCCTGAAAAAATAATTCTTCCTATGCATGTAATTGGCACATCTATTCCAACATATACAAGACCAAATTGCTTTATAATTGGCATTTGTGGTGCCAGTGGAGGGGAAAAGACAGTTCTAATTCAGCTCAGACAAACCTACTTTAACCTGACATTGCAGAAAGCTAAGTAATGATTAGTGTTTGGAAGGGAGGCCACTAGGAAATCCCAGAATATTATATATAGACTTCTCCTGGGAGAATGCATAGAAAAAACACTAAGTACTTTTGTCTAAAAAAACATGAATATGTCCCTGAAATCAGAAGAACTCAAGTTCTATAAGAGACTTTATTTTACAATTATAACTCAGCATGATTATGAGTTCAAAAGCAGCAATATGCATAAATCGACAGCAATCCAAACTAAAGAATGAATATCTAAGAACTTGGAGCTTTTTACCAAAATTAGAATTGAGATACATGATAGTAGGGCCTTTTTCTGTAGCTCCTAGAGTCCCTTCTCACAGTAAAAGCTGCAAATCAGTGACACAGTTTTTCACAATTTTTCTGTAAAAACAAAAAAAAACAGGCTAAGTAGAAGCAAAGTTCAAAATGATTCTATCCTTGTTCCAATCTTCAAAATTGAAATTCTAAAATATCCCTGTAAAACAACACAACACTTCATGGGTATACGATTTTTCAGTAGGTACCCAAGCAAATAGGTTCTATGTGGTTCAGCATCACAATAGCTCTAAAGCTCTGACCCAGGCTCACACAACAGTAACATCCAATTGTTCCACCCTTTTTGTGACTTTTTCACCAATGTTCTTATTTCTCTTCTGTGGCAAAGAAAAACATACATACGGCTTCTGAGAGACATTATAGTATCACACTGAAGATTCAGAATGCCAAGTCTCTCTATATCCCCATATAACAGGAGTCACAGGTGGCTTATTTCAGGAGCATGAGGAGTTAGATAGGAAGTGAACAGCATGATCCTCCTCTGAAGGTATAAGTTACAGTGGCCATGGAGAGAGCTTTCTGAAGAGTCAGAGATTATTGTAAGCTTCCCACTTTGGGAAGAAATTATATACTTTTTTGTTATCTTATTTCATTGATATTCCTCTGAGCAGCTCTATTTGGCTTAAAATCGGAAATCTGTATTCTGGTGACCATCCAACTTATTATTATATATAGATTTGGAATCCTTTTTCAGATGAAACTATAACCATATTTATTAGAGTATATGGAAGAATACCTGAATAAAAAGCATGGTGTCTTATTGTTATATATTATAACTAGGGCAAAATTATTATTGTTAGGTGCAGAAATGGAAAAATAAAGAAGCTCAAAATGTTGAAGATCAGATATTTAAAGTTATGGAGTTGTCAGAAATGACTTACTGATGTATCTATAGAAAGAAATCTATAGAGGTTTTTATTAAATATTGCTGTCTGTTTATGGATTATATTACAAAAGCAGAAACTATAGCTTAAGTATAAATGCTTTTGTATATTAAATAAAGAATAAGAAATGGTTAATGGATCCATCAGGAAAGTGAAATGCAAATGTGGGCTATATATTTTTTAAATTATATGCTTAGCATTCTTTTTGCTGGTGTGTATGTGTGTGTCCCTCTGTATGAGTGTGTTTATTCTGTTTTTAAGTTTATATATAGAATTTCAATAACATTATTTTATACAAAATAAAATGCCATTTATTGGCATTTAAAAGAGAATTGCTTTTATTAGGACAGAATCCATTTAAAATCTAACATGGCTTCTTTATAGGGAAGGAAAACAATAGTTGAAAAACTGCATTTCCTTTTTCATACTGATGGCATTGACACAGATTTGAGATATTCCAGATTTTGGATAAAATTCTATATATCAGTTGAGTTCTAAACAATAATATTGTTTCCAATTCCATCTATACCTCCGATTCATTTGCATTCTTGTGTACTTTTCAGGATTTGGGCAATTACAAATGAACTAAATCATTGCGCATTATAAATTGCAGGGTTGGAAGACTCTGGTTGTTCCAGCTGCTATTAATTGGATACAAAGAATTAATTGCATTTTAAAACTGCATCCAAAATTAGCAGCTTCTCTGTACAAAAGATGCAGATTTGTCAATGTGTTGTCATTTTTGACATGGAGAATTCCACCCTAAAGGCACCCCCTTTTATCCCCCAGCCTTGTTATTTAGTAGAAAAATAAATTTTCAAGCACTAGAATCCATTTAAAGATACAAACTTTAAAAAATATATTTTTGAAGTTCCAATTCTGTGACTTTCAGTGACTTTAAAAGGAAATAATATCTCAGGTAACTAGTATGGGATAGTGGTTACACACTGCCCTAAATTCCCTATAAGTTATTGTTCTGACCCCCCTCGTCCTACCCAAAGCATGCCAAGACAAAGATACTTCAAGGATTTATTAGCACACAGACAGGACCTTGGCAGCAATCCAGCACAGACAAGACGTTGGCAGCAATCCAGCACAGACCAACCTTGGCAGCAATCCAGCCTGCCAAGCTAGCCACGAGAGTTCTCCAACTCTAATGAATACGTTGACTCCTGCAAAGGGCATGTGCACAATCATTCCTTTTATAGTCTTGAGACAAGCCTAAGTACCACCAGCTGAGTGCAATTATCTCCTGTAACTGCGTAACTGTTCCTTACGCCTATTAGTTCTCCGTTGCTGGGCATTCAGGAACAACTCCCTTGTCTTCTCCCCACTGCTCCAATGCATGATGTCTGGAGCACACTCCCTTGTCTCCTCCCCACTGGTCCAAAGCTCAGGCGCCTCCTGGTGGCCAACCAGCCTCTCTGCGCCCTGCTCGGAGTTGGAACCCTGTCCAGGGTCCGCCACATCCTCCAGAGCCGACTCATAGGGCCCCACGCTGTCGGAGTTTGGTGGCAGCTCCAATGGCACTTGCTGGGCCACAACAAGTTACAAACTAAATTACAGTATTTGTATAGACTTAGTCCAAGACTAATGCTTCAAATTGTCTGGGTTGATTATTGTCTGGGTTAATTATTACCCAAGGATAGGATCTTCTTAGTTTTGGCACCACATTTATATAATATTTCATTGGAGATGTGTAGTTATATTTTCTATATAAAATTGCTTTCAAATGCAGTAGACGTAGGTGATATTTTTGATGGAATACTGTACACAGCAGGTTGAAGACAGTCTCCAAAATTACCTACCATACAGCAGCTAGTCTGGGAAAAGGCCTTTCCATTGGCCCTTCCTTATCTTCCTTGTCAGAAATGTGACAATTTGAGATGAAAGATGGAAAAAATAACATAAAATAAACTAAAACACAACACAACACAGAAAGAATATGGAATGGGCACAACCTTCAGAATAGCTCAGATTTGTCTCTACTCCCTGCCATCAGCCTTCAGCCATGACTTGTTACAGATATCAAAGCATAATTTGTATTCACCTTGTTGATATGGAGCTAAAGAATAGTTTTTATGTTAGATTCTGATAGGACATAGTCCTGATACAGGAGTGGGCTTCCAAACTTTCAGCAACATGTGCTTGGTTGCAGGGTGAATGTGGCCATGGTAGGGATAGCCTAATTTGCCTCCTGCATCATGGTGGGAGGCCTGTTTTCATCTTCCCCAGGCTCCGGAGGCTTTCTTTGAGCCTCTGGGAGGGCGAAAACTGCCTCCCTCTGGTTCTGGAGGCCTTCCAGGAGGCCTGTTTTTCCCCCTCCCCAAGCCTCCATGCGGGCCCTGCACTTACCTCGCATCCAAAACGGGCTATGTGGAGACTCCTGAGAGGGGCATGGTGGGGTGGCAGCGGCAGGACGTGGTGAGTGGGGCTAGCCAGGGATGGGATTTGGAGGTTCTCCGAACCAGCCATAATGTTAACTACAGGTTCTCCCAAACCTGGGTAAACCCATAGCAGCCCCACATCTCCAAGGACTCCTAAAAGAAGAGTGGATGACAGATATGGAGAGGGAAAATGAGAAAAACTTAAAAAGTAATGATACATTAAGAAGTGGCCAGCAACCATCAAGCGATTGGCTGCAGCTTGAAGATGATGTTCACAGAAGGGAACCATGAAAGAAACATCTTGTCTCATGTAGTTCTATTGATCACCCAGTTTACCGTTGGACATCTTTGCCTTATCCCTGTAATAGATTTGTTATTGAGGAGAAAAATAGAGCAAGGAGTGCCCTTCATGGTATTGGACCTGGGTACTTGAGAGACCGCCTGCTGCCAATTACCTCCACTAGACCGATTAGATCCCACAGATTAGGCCTCCTCCGAATTCCATCCGCCGGCCAGTGTCGACTGGCGACTACCCGGAGGAGAGCCTTCTCTGTGGCTGCTCCGACCCTTTGGAACGAACTCCCCGTGGAGATTCAAACCCTCACCACCCTCCAGGCCTTCCGCAAAGCCGTTAAAACATGGCTGTTCTGACAGGCCTGGGGCTAAAGAGCTGTTGCCCCCGTCTCGAATGGTATGACTGTTATGTGTTTTTAAATTATGTATTGTTATGTTTCGTTTTTATTTTTTGTCTGTACCCCCCCTTCCCTGATTTGATTTGTTAGCTGCCCTGAGTCCCCTTCGGGGGGAAAGGGCGGCATATAAATATAATAAATGAAATGAAATGAATGAAATATATACCTCACCTTAATTCTGGAAAATAATCATTACAAAAAATAAAAAGATAAATTAATAAGCAATCAAAAATCATCTATCTTATAAGTGATTATAACAGACTACCTTGTACAAAATATACCTTGACTGGTGCATTCAGCTAAGCAGAAGCTGGCTAGTCATTTCTCAAGGATGACATAATTTCATTTTGTACTGAAAATCCTGCATTAGTATAAAAGATTGGTCTGGAAGACATCCAAGTTCCATCCAACCTGTAATTTTCTAAACTATTTAATCATATGCCTAAATATTTATTGCCTGAAACTGATTGTTCAAATTACTAATATTTCTGGACCTCGTGTATTTTCACTTGTTCTTCATTCCGTTTTTTATTTCTATATAATTTGTTCAGGTTGCTGCATATGAACTGTTCACCACAGTTCGTGGTGCTGTACTTCGTGTCACTGTTTCCATTATTTTCATTGAAATAATTGTTATTTTTAATGCACTTCTATCAAAGATTTTCTTAAAGGTAAGGCAATTTAGCTCTTCTGCTTTCCACCAGTTGTTCTGAAATAGCATCATCAATCAGCGTGCATTTGAGAGCCACAGCACCTTCCAGAAAAAGAAAATGCTGGAGTGAAGATTATAACTTGTCTAAAGCCCTGTGAGGAGCTTTGCAACGAGAAGTGTGTGTTCGGCAGGTGTAAAAACTTAAATTCATTTGTTGGCAGTTCCTTTTTAGAATTCCAGGGAGCAGCTGCTAAAAAGACATATCCATAAAGTGCTACAGCACCACTGGTAGGGTAGACATCGCATACCATCCATTTAGATGGGTGTTGCTCTGGCTTGCAAAATGTAAAAATAGACAGTCAGTCCCATTTAACACAAATATTCCTATTTTACCAAAGTAGCATGAAACTTAACATATCTGCTAGTTTCTGTGAGCATTAAAGAAAATGCATGCACTTCATTAGAAACTAGTCGCTGGATACCCGTGCTTCACAACAAAACTATGTGATCAGGCTATGCAGGAGAAATATGGTTCACAATCAGTTGGCTTAATGGTAGTTGGAGATTGAAACACATAAGGGAATATCGGACCCACTGCCTTGAGTCCAGAAGCAGTTCCATAAGTGGAAGGCATAGACATTTTGGTGACGTACCAATGTTTGGTACTGTAAGAAGTGAAGGAGTGAAATGCCTGCCAGTTTGAACTGAGGTAACGGAATGTGAGGCAACTGGCAATTGGAACAGAGTTCTTTTCAGGTGGGGAGAGAGAGTAGAACTCCTTAGCATCAGAGCATGTTAATTACTGTATAAGAAATACTAATTATTTGATGGTCATTTTGAAAAATCCTTTCTTAGCAAACACCTAGAAGCCAAGAGGAACATATATGCCAACTTTCAAGTTTGTAGGCTTTACGGTTCTGGAGATTTCGTGATGAGTGATACTTGCTTCTTAGATGAGAGAGGGGGGGAGGGAAGGAAATAGAGGGGGGAGAGGGGGAGAGAGGGAGGAGAGAGAGGGGGAGAGAGAGTTCTAGGCTTGTTAAGATTGATGTAAATCTCATCAGACATGAAATATGGGAAGATAAATCAATTGAAAGCTATAATAATAGAATATTGCATGTTTGAAAGTACAATTCTCCCTTTGTCACTTTTACAGCCTGATAACGTAGATAGGGTTCCTCCTAAGTCCCTGGGCAATGCTCTTTCTTAATCTGACTGTTCCCTAGGTAGCTTCTCTTTGTCCAGTCTTCAAAGGTCATTGCCACATAGTGTTACATGACTTCATTATATTAAATATAAATCTTTTTAGTTGATTCATCTAGTCTGGTGTTGATGGTTTCTCTAAAATGCCAACAGGATTTTCTGTAATCATCCAACCGTCATCATGATAATGTAGTTGGAATGTGGAAAGACTTTATATTGTCAATGGTAGCTGGTGATTTGCAAGAAATGGTGATTTCTTGCAACAATGTGATCAACTATTTTCTCATAGAAGTAACTTTAAGGATTATTTAAGAAATGAATGTATTTCTGAGAGTGGCTAATTATATTCTGTAAAAGATATGGATCATTACAAAATTACAGAGGATAACAACAATAACAAAACCCTATGCATATTAGAAAAGTGTTTTAAAAGAAATAATTGGGTGATTCTGCAGCAGAAGACATAAACTAACATATACTAAGCATATTCATATCAATCACACTTTGGCACACTAATTATTGCATTTGAATTTGTTATGTGGAATAACTAATTATAATAACAATACAAGGTTTATGAAATCTCAGAATAAAAAAAAATTGAGCAGAAGCCTTAACACTGAAGTTTACAGAAAACCTCCACACACAGTTCAATATCTCATTTGTCTGAAACGGTATAGGGTTTTCTGCCTAGGCAGAGGATTGGACTAGGAGACCTCCAAGGTCCCTTCCAACTCTGCTATTGTATTGTATTGTATTGTATTGTATTGTATTGTATTGTATTGCATTGCATTGCATTGCATTGCATTGCATTGCATTGCATTGCATTGCATTGCATTGCATTGCATTGCATTGCATTGCATTGCATTGCATTGCATTGCATTGCATTGCATTGCATTGCATTGCATTGCATTGCATTGTATTATATTGTATCTCCATTTTGATTCTCACCACCCACTGGAGCTCAAAAGGGGAGTGAACAGAACCTACACCACTGGGCTGAAAGATGGGGGGGAACAAAACCACATCTAGGAAGCCCTCAGAACTTGTGGCTATCTCACATGGTCCTTCATCAAATAAAATAATAATAATTTTTAAAAAGTAGGGAGGAGCTCCTTCATAAAAGACAAAGAAAAGAACAACAAATGAAGCAACATTGTCATTCCATACATTGTAGGAATATCTGAAAAGCTCAAGAATATTTTCAAACAACACAATATACATACACAGTTTAAACCCAGAAATACACTAAGGCAGAAACTTGTCCACCCCAAGGACAAAACACCCAGACACAAACTCAGCAACGTGATATATGCAGTACAATGCAATGAGATGTGCAGATCTGTAAACAGGAGAAACAAAACAATCACTTCACAAACACATGGCACAACATAGGAGAACAAATCCATCCGGACAAGATTCAGCAGTCCATCTGCTTTTGAAAGACAAAGGCCACTCTTTTGAAAACAGCATAGTCCACTTTCTAGACCAAGAGGACTGCTGGTTTGAGAGAGGCCTCAAAGAGGCTGTCTACATTAAGATTGAAAAGTCCTGACTTAACACGGGGAGGGATGCAACACCACCTGACTCCTGTTTACAACAGTCCTTTCAGCAGTTCCAAGAAAGCTCCACACCCATTTGCACCATTCAGGTGATCATGAGGACAGAGATAAACCTCCAAGTGGCCTAAATGACCCTGAGAATGAGTACTAATGACCACATGGCTGCTAGGAATATAAATCCTTCCATCCTCCACCATTCAGTCAGAACTGGAGAAGCTTCTTGGATGAAAAGTGAAGTGTCTTCAAGGAAAAGCAAACTTTAGTTGCCTTTTAATAAAGGAACCTTTGGAGAAAGCATGTCCTGGATGACTGAGAATCTCCATAGACAATGCATTCTAGCATTCCCAAAAATGTTTGCAAAATATGATAATTTGCTAGCCTTTATTTACATCTGTACAGTTTGTAAATACTCAAAATAATTTCTCCCCACTCTCTAGAAAAAGGGTTACATCAGATTCTTAAGGTAAAATGTGTTTTGAAATACAAAGGGAAATAACATTGCATTATTCTTTAGTTCAGCAAGAATTGCTACAAAGAGATTGTGTTCTCCTTTTAAAAATAATAATTTACATTTCTCGGTGAATGTTCAGTTTCTGTTTTACATCCCATAATAAGGGATAATCTATCAACCTCAGAGCTAATCTGTCATTAAACTACTTATAACATCAGGTATTCTTGTTTTGCTTCTTTTAATATTTGGAGAGGCTATCATACCCTCTCTTGATTGCCTCTTCTTGTTATAACGGAATTAATTCAGTTACTTCAATCCATCATCATAGAATTTAATCTAAAAATTCACCATCTTTATGAGAACCTGTGATGCCATTGACCTTTAGCCAGAGATCCTGAAATCTGAGTATATTGCAGGATGAGTACTATTTTAGACCCACCCACTCACCTTTCAAGTAAACTAAAAACTGTTGAGGTCATAGTCTGTAGAGATTCTCAGTCATCCAGGTCATGGTTGTCCCAAAGGTGCTTTTTTTTCTCATCCAAGAAGCTTCTTCAGCTCTGACAGGATAGTAGGGAATGGATGAGAAGTGAAACGTCTTCAAAGAAAAAACAAGAAAGTTCCCTTGATTCCTGAAAACAGCACCTTTAGGACATGTTGCGCTCACACCAGATAAACTTTCCTGAACACCTTGGAATACCTTTACACTTCATCCATGTAAAGGAAAGTGATAGAAAGTTAGTCTTCAAACTTAACATTGGTTTTATAAATAAAACAATTAAAATATGACTAGTACTGCACCTGAATTTTTAAGCACCCACATTTAGGGAATGGGGTTCAAAAAGAACATATTCAGGGGCAGAGATTCAGAAATGTTACTGGTTTGGACCGGTTCGCCCGAGCTGGTAGTAAAAAATGCTACCGTTCGCCCGAACTAGTGGTAAAAAAAAGCTACCAGTTCACCCGAACCAGTAGTTCTGACAATCAGCTTTGCCGTGTGATTAGAAATTACATGGCATAGCTGATTGTCACACAGCTGATCGTCTGGTAGCATTTTTTACTACCAATTTGGGCGAACAGGTAGTTCTGACAATCAGCTGTGCGACATAAAGCTTTGCCACGCAATTAGAAATTGCAAGGCACAGCTGATCATCGCACAGCTGATTTTCTGGTAGCATTTTTTTACAACCAGTTTGGGTGAATCAGTAGCTCTGATTATCAGCTGTGCAACAATCAGCTGTGCCGTGCGATTAATATTAGCTAGAAAGCAGTAAATCCTGCTTCCTAGCGAATCTAAATCACGCAGCATAACTGTTTCCCCTCCCCCTTGCTGTTCTACTTACCTTTGCAGACTCAGAAAAGGCTTCTTAATCCTCCTTTTTCAGTGCTGTGCGGTAGTGTCTGCGGTGCCCATGCGCATGAAGCGTGCACTCGAAGCGAATCGGTAGCAGACTTCAGAGTATTTCTCTTCAGGGGCAGGAAAATGTTCCATGAGAGGGCAAGAACTTTGTTGGAAGAAGTTCTCAATCCCTGATGATCTATCCGAGGTCCTAAAAGTCATGTTATTATCTTGTAGCATGAAGGTCAGACCTGTCTTTTCTTTATACAGTAATGTGTTCATCTGTTTTAGAATTCATTCTTATTTGAATTCTTCCATCTTCTCTGGGTGTCCTTATAAACTAAGATAGGACCATTATCCTTATTGTATTCTGATATATGTACCCCATTGAAACAAATAAAAATTATGACAAATGAAGCTGGAATTCTTCAATAATTGAAGAATTTAGCAAGAAGGTAGTAACGGAGATAGATAAGAATTCTATGCACTTTCATTTTTTAATAAAAATCCCCAAACTCATAAATTTATTCATAAAATGCATAATATGGTTAATGCATGCAATTCCATCCTACCCAAGCGTTCAAAGAGATCTGCAAAAGAAAATAGATAGATATCTAAAAACAGCCCTCAGACTATTCATCATGTATTTTTCAGGGATGATGTAGTTATAAATTCCTTCTATTTAACAAAATAAAAGAAATAGGACTTTGCAAAGATAAAATTAGAAAAAGGTGAAAATGCCCAGAGCTGAAAATAGCCTGATCCAGCCCTCTGTCAGTCTGAGAAATTGCCAGTGAAAGTTGTGCTTAAAGGTCCTTGATCAGACTTGGGTACCTATAACAACAAGCATAGAAACAGTGCAATTTAAGCCCTTTTTTCATACTTGTTATTTTTATGGCCTATGGCACTTCCATCTGTGCCGTTAAATATCTCAAAAAAAGCTCTTCGGTGCCACTGCATTTGTTGATGTTTTCATTTACCAGTAGCTATATTTAAAAAAAAACCATGGGATATTTCTGGGATAAAAAATTTCCATTAGAATGATTTGCTTTTTTCCTCTTCCTAATAGAATAATAGAGTTGGAAAAGACCTTGGGATTCTTCTAGTCCAGCGGCTCCCAATATTTTTGGCACCAGGGACTGGTTCGGTGGAGAGATGTTTTTCCGTGGACCAAAAGGGCACAGTTTCATGCGCTTCCTGCATCCCACAGATGGGGCTTTGCTTGTTTGTGCAGCATAGTTTCTGGCATGCTGTGGTCTGGTGCCAGTCCAAAGACCAGGGGATGGGGATTTCTGTCCTAGTCCAACCCCCTGCTCAAGCAGGAAATCTCATTTAGACAAATTGTTGTCCAATCTCTTCTTTAAAACCTCCAGTGTTGGAGCACCCACAACCTCTGGAGGCAAGTCATTTCACTAATTAATTGTTTTAATTGACAGGAAATTTCTTCTTAGTTCTAGGTTGATTCTCCCCTGGATTAGTTTCCATCCACTACTTCTTACCCTGCCTTCAGGTGTTTTGGAAAATAGGTTGATCCCCTCATCTTTCTGGCAGCCCCTTAGATATTTGAACACTGCTATCATATCACCCCTAGTCCTTCTTTTCATTAAACTAGGCATACCCAATTCTTGCAACCGCTCTTTATGTGTTTTATCCTCCAGTTCCCTATTCATCTTTGTTGCTCTTCTCTGCACTCTTTCTAGAGTCTCTACATCTTTTTATATGAAACAGCTACAAGAAAACAATCAAGCTCAGGGAGCACTAAGGACCCACATTATACTATTTCTGAGGTCACTATCCAGAGCCAGCAATAAAATTGATGTAAAACACTTACTTCGTTCTAGCTGGAAAGCTTTACTGTCTCTGGGGGCGGGGGGGGGGCATTTTTTCATGTATAATGCATAATTCTGACCATGCCAAAAAATCAAAAGGAAGTAAGTATATATTACAATGAGAAAGACGGGGAAAGAAATGCATTATCAGATGGCAACATTCACCCTGGAAGTTACACTAATGTTATTTTAAGCCTTCAAAGCCTTTAAAGACTGTCCCCAGCCTCCTGTCTTCCATAATTTCTGATTTTCAGGCCTGAGACTATTTTGGCTTGCAGAACATGCTTAAAAGCTAAACTGCAATCTTGTGTTTAACCTTCATATGTTTTAATTTGCAGTCCTCTAATCATCCTTTTTGCCCTTAATTCAAGCACAAGCTGTAATGTAAAATTCTGTGAAAGAACCAGTGCTGTGAAAGATGTTTCTGTTAAAGCAAATGAAATGAAAATGTTGTGTTGTTCTTATCTGGCAAAAAAAATATCCTTTAAAAATAATTATTTAGATCTCAATATACAGTAGTATTTTAAATGACTTTTTGACTGTTGTTGCTTAGATGGTCAATTCCTTACCCTAGTCCGCAGTTACTTAAGTTTTAACTGCCACAGGGAGATGCCATCAGAAAAATATTACTAAAACTAGAAGAGCACACACAGCATTTGTAATGATTAATTTTTTTAAAAAAAATCTGAATATTGAAGAATCTTTTGAGAACACAAACATACACTGCCAAATGCCTTGTAAGATAAGGAAGCAAATGTATACTATGTAAAATCCATCATTACTAAAATAAATATATATATATATATATGCAAAAACCATAATTTAAAGCTCAGCTATTCCATACTCTTCTCAATACCAGTTATTCTTATATTTCTACTAAAGGTGAAATGTATATCCCATAAGAATCTGAAATTCTATTTCTGCCCCTAAGGAATCACATTTTTGCAACCAGTATTACATTGAGCAGCACAAATCAGAACCAGACATCAAGGTAAGCAAGTCTGAGAGAGCAGCAATAATTATTTTTGTTGCATTTTTTTACTGAAAGAGGATGGAGGAATTATTTATGGGATTTTCTGCCTACTAGCATATCCCTTTCTTTACTTGAAAAGTATCATTATAATCCTGGAGCACAGGGGAACTACCAGAGGACTGGAAAAGAGCTGATATGGTTCCCATCTTCAAAAAAGGGAAAAAATAGATCCAGGAAACTATAGACCTATCAGCCTGACCTCAATACCAGGAAAGATTCTGGAAAAGATAATCAAGCAACGAATTAGTGAACACCTAGAAGCAAACAAAGTAATAGCCAAAAGCCAACATGGGTTTGTCAAAAACAGATCATGCCAAACTAATCTTATTGCATTCTTTGATAATGTGACAAAATTAGTGGACCAGAGGAATGCCGTCGATATAGTTTACTTGGACTTCAGTAAGGCATTTGATAACTTTCTTAGACCATAACCTACTACTAGATAAAGTAGAAAAATGTGGGTTAGACAGCATCACCACCAGATTGATTTGTAACTGGCTGACCAACTGCACTCAACGTGTAGTCCTCAATGGAACTGCATCTTCATGAAGGGAAGTATGCAGTGGAGTACCCCAACGCTCTGTTTTGGGCCCAGTACTCTTCAACATCTTCATTAATTATTTGGATGAGGGAATGAATGGGGAACTCATCAAATTTGCAGATGACACCAAGCTGGCAGGAATAGCCAACACTCCAGAAGATAGGCTCAAGATACAGAAGGATCTTGACAAACTTGAACATTGGGCACTATCTAATAAAATGAAATTCAATGGTGAAAAGAGTAAGGTTCTACATTTAGGCAAGAAAAACGAAATGCACAGGTACAGTATAGGTGGTACCTTGCTCAACAGTAGTAACTATGAAAGGGATCTTGGAGTCCTAGTGGACAGCCATTTAAATATGAGCCAGCAGTGTGCAGCAGCTGCCAAAAAAGCCAACACAGTTCTAGGTTGCATAAATAGAGGGACAGAATCAAGATCACGTGAAGTGTTAATACCACTTTATAATGCCTTAGTAAGGCCACATTTGGAATACTGCATTCAGTTTTGGTCACCATGATGTAGATAAGATGTGGAGACTCTAGAAAGAGTGCAGAGAAGAGCAACAAAGATGATTAGGGGACTGGAGACTAAAACATATGAAGAACGGTTGCAGGAACTGGGCATGTCTAGTTTAATAGAAAGAAGGACTAGAGGAGGCATGATAGCAGTGTTCCAATATCTCAGGGGTTGCCACAAAGAAGAAGGAGTCAAACTATTTTCCAAGGCACCTGAGGGTAGAACAAGAAGCAATGGGTGGAAACTAATCAAGGAGAGAAGCAACTTAAAACTGAGAAGAAATTTCCTGACAGTTAGAACAATTAATCAGTGAGACAACTTGCCTGCAGAAGTTGTGAATGCCCCAACACTGGAAGTCTTTAAGAAGATGTTGGATAGCCATTTGTCTGGAATGGTATAGGGTTTCCTGCCTAGGCAAGGGGTTGAACTAGAAGACCTCCAAGGTCCCTTCCAACTCTGCTATTGTATTGTATTGTATAAGCAATATACTGCCATTGAAGGTGGAAGCTCTGATTAGCTTCAGTTTGGTAAAGCTTGTGGTTAAGTGGTATATTGGAAGAGTTGAGCATTTTTGTGAGTATTCTTGGACAAGTGGCTATAATGATAGTCAGCTACCTAATAAACATTTCTTTTGTAGACATGAGGGTACACTGTACCAGAGAAAGCAGAAGGCAGGCATTCTGCCATATCTACTTTCTAAAAATGCACATGGGACTTATGATAAGGCTGCCTTACAGTCTGCAAAGAAACGTGATGCTGTTAAGAAGTGATTAGGCTGTGAGAAGAATTCCTGAACACTGGTATGGATCACTGATATACCCAATGCTGCAGGCAATGTCCTCTTGTTGAAAGATACCCTTTCTATTACCATCAGCAGGACAATGCAGTCTGTTCTTGTTTATTAAGCATCACTGTCTGCAAGTCAATAATTTAAGTGCATAGCAGATGTTAGCTATATATTCTATAACTAGCAAATTAACCATTAAAAAGCTAAGTCAATGACACTATGATACTTACCAAACTTGTATACCCTTATAAATAGTTTAAATACTTGCTTTTCTGTAATTAACAATTTCCCCATTTATTTATTGTATCTATTCTTGTATTAAAGCAAAACCATATATCTATATCATCTATATCTATTGTATAGAGATATATACAAACATAAATAATTTATGTACATTATGTTTATAAAGGTAAAGGTAGCCGTTCCCAACTCTAGGGGGCGATGCTCATCTCCATTTCAAAGCTAAAAAGTCAGCACTGTCCGAAGATGTCTCCATGGTCATGTGGCCAGCATGACTCAATGCTGAAGGTGCACCAAACACTGTTACCTTCCCACCAAAGGTGGTCCCTATTTTTCTACTTGCATTTTTATATGCTTTCGAACTGCTAGGTTGGCAGAAGCCGGGACAAGTAATGTGAGCTCACTCTGTTACACAGTGCTAGGGATTCGAATCACCGAACTGTCAACCTTTCTAATTGACAAGCTCAGCATCTTAGCCACTGAGCCATGGTGTCCCTGCATTATGTTTATACACATACATAAATACATAATTTATGTACATACATGTACATAAGTATATATCATATAAGAAATGCATATCATTATATACTGTTATTTATTCACACATTTTCTATGAGACTGATGGGAAAATGACTGTTCTGCTATTAGTTATAAGGGAAATTAAGCATTTACCATTTCATAACATGCTACGATAAACACAATAGATAAGTCTCAAGTTGCTATCTACATGCCTCATTCATACTTTGGAACAGCAAGTCCCATTTCACATTGCAGCATTAGTTACCATGGTGAAGAAAAGCCACATGGCTGCCTATCCAGTGGGGAATCCATTCATATAAAATAATTCCTGCATGGATTGTATTGATTCTAAGCTTGTAAGCAAAATGCCCTTTCAAAAGAGGAGCTTTGCTGGTGTGCTTAAAAGAAGAGCTGCTTCACATAAATGGTTCAGAAAAATAACCTCATGAAGAAGTTTATGTCCTTAAAGGCAACCTGCATAGACATGAAGCAGACAGAGACTAAACACACAAACACACAGGAAGCCCTGGTGTTTCCTCTCTTCCTTCTGATAATGGAGAGGTTTATGCACCTCCGCATAAAAATCATATCTATTTGCCAGGAGTCAAATGATAAGCTTTGATCCTGCCTTTCTCATCTCAGAATTTATATTCATATTTTCATATTCATGTTTTCATATTTATATGTTCATAACTTTGCCATGTTGAAGGATGGCATTACCCTACTTGATTACCAACATATCTTACTTGCTTGGATATTTTGTATTATTGTATTATTATTTATTTTATTTTATTTATTTATTTGTCAACAAGTACAAGGAAACAAGTATGAAAACACATGAAAAAATGGCACAAATAAATGGATATAAATAAGCAAAGCATAGCTTATCTAGCTAGCCTTATCTAGCTTGAAAAACTGCCCTGTAAATATTTTCCAAGTGCTGTGCAAGGAAAGACTTGGCACATAGTCTCTGCGATTCATGGACAGTTCTTCACACTCCTGAAATGAAAGAACAAATGAATGAATTGTTTCCTGAAAAAGTGCCCTTCCTTTTCGCTCCTCTTTTATTTCCTATCGGAGGGGCCATTCACCGTCCACCTGTGGCTTTACTCCCAAGTCGAACCTGGTTTCTTAACTGTTTTTTTCTTCTGGCAGCTCTGTGCATGCGCACATGAGCAGCTCTGCCTCACTGCTGTCTAGCTCTGAAGGCAGCTGCCAGATGGCCTTGGCCCCATCTCTGCTTCTGATGCAGAGCCCTCATCCGTGTCTTCCCCAGCCTCCAGGGCTGACCTATATTCCTCCCCAACCTCCTCACTGTCCGACTCTGCTGCCAGCTCCGCCGTCCGCTGGAGGGCCACAACAGTTTCCATTTTTCATCCTCCCTACCCCAATCCATCACTAAATTTATACATTTTCTCTAATGTATTGCATCTGTATATTTGATTTTGTATTTGTACTTTTATGATGACAGCCTAGGTCTTTTGATGTGATAAAGCTATAAATCCAAATTCATCTTATTGCTATTATCATCATGCACTTTTTTTCTTTTATGGTTTCTGCTTGGAGGAGAAAAGGGGGTATTTCTATGTGCATACTAGTTTCTATTATTAGGACTGGTTTAGGCATGAAAGGGAAATAGATTGGTATATGCAGATGGTTGTTCAATTAATTTTGTAATGGGCAATTCTCTATGGGCAATTAATTTTAATTCATTCATTTGAAATCTTTCTCAATCTCTCTCTCTTTGCCCTTGTTCTTTTTTTAAATGTAGTTTCCTATATACATATATGTGGCTAGAATTGTACCACATTTATATAGTTATAAGAAAAAGCTGGTTTCATTTGGAAATATCAGCATAGACTAAGAAGATATAGAAGTTTTCATTGCATAGAATTGGGGTCTGTATTTATAATGTTTATGTGTACTCTATGGTTGAGTCATAAATTCAGGGTCATCATCCTTCAGCCACATACAGAAATTGTACTGTTTAAATTACTGCTGTGTTTGAACTGAGCATGTTGCTCCTGCCCACAAAAGGAGAGAGAAATGATAGCAGAAGGAAGGATTATGTAGGCTAATTAAATGTAGAGGCACCATTATTGTTTGGCACAATTGTAATATTTTGTAAATAATCTAAATATTAATTAAAGGAAGAAAGAATATTATGATGTTGGGGGGACTACAAAACATTTCAAATTTATAATCTTATGGTTATTCTGACTGTGAAAATTGTTTCATTTTCAAAAATGCCTGTCTCAAATGCTACGGACGTTTCGAGTCTAGACAGCTTTGTTTTGAATTGAAAACCTAGTTTTAATTGCAAAACATTTTCAATGTGATTGAGATAACTGATTCAACGTGGAAAACAGATGTTTTGCATTTGAGGCACATGTAATGAACTCAAAAAGGAGAACTCCAAATTCCATAACATACCAGTATTATAAAATTCATATTGTGACAATTTAATTAAAAGCAGGATATGTGTCTCAGATGATGGATACCTGTAACCGATATGGCTGAAATTGTGCTCAAATCAAAGATACTAAAAAACAAATAGGGAAGATGTAAATTAAGGGGAAATCAAATTTGATGTTTTGAATATCTCTAGCACGATCAGATTAGCTATCAGGTTTTTTTAACATCAGTTCCTACAGAAACACTAACATCTCTAAAATTGTCCATTTGAATTCATTCCTTTTTCTTTGCTTTCTGTTTGCAATAACTTTGAAAAGGAAAAGCAAGTACAAACATATGAGAGCCATGCATTATTTCTTTTATTATTTCTGATTCCATCTTTTTCATCATAAATTGCAGTTAAGTAGAACTACAATGAATGACTGCTGATGTGTGTGTGTGTGTGTGTGTGTGTGTGTGTGTGTGTAGGTCTTTGGTTATTTGGGTTTTCTCCCGCGTAAAATTGGAAGTGTCTTGGCGATGTTTCGATGAAGTCTCATTCGTCATCTTCAGGCTGGTTTACTCAGTTTCATGCTTCCAGGAGCAATGTGAGGTCGCAGCTGTTTCTTCCTTTTAACTGCCAGTGGGGGTGTGAGCTGATTGGGTGGGAGCTTGGCTGTATTCTGATTGGGTGGAGGTGTGTTCTGATTGGTTGGGGGTTTTGTGCTCGGCTTAGTCTGAGCTGCCGGGGGATTTGAGCTGGTGAGGTACGTTGCTGTGGTTTGGCTTTGTGTTTGTGGCCGTGCCAGGTCTTCATGGTGGATGTCAGTTTGCTTCATGTATGGAATGCTCCTGGAAGCATAAAACCAAGTAAACCAGCCTGAAGATGACAAATGAGACTTTGTCGAAACGTCGCCAAGACACTTCCAATTTTACGCGGGAGAAAACCCGAATAACCAAAGACCTACATACAAACATCCACAAAAACCTCAGAATATATATATGTGTGTGTGTGTGTGTGTTTGTGTGTGTGTGTGTGTGTGTTTGTGTGTTGTATTTGTGCTGATAAATAAATAAAGGGAGACTTGTATAGATCTATTTCAAGCTATTTAGCTCTCATCAGCTAGCCATACCCTTACTGGGATTAGAACCTGTGCTGTATTACATCTTAGGCAGATGTGTTAATCACTAAGCCACAAGGTTCTTCTCCTTATCAGCTGAGCCAGGAAAATAGGTATGTATTTACTGTCACAACCCCTGATATGCCCAAATGTGGGAGGAAGTCTACTGCTTCCATTTATTTATCAGCACAAATACAACACAAATGTAACAAAGGCAACAGTAAAAATATTGGGTTTCTGTCTGGATAGTCTCTTGTGACGAGCCAATAGACAGAGAATGGAAGCAGTAGACTTCCTCCCACATTTGGGCAAACCAGGGGTTGTGACAGTAAATAAATAAATACATACATAGATACATAGATACATAGATACATAGATACATACATACATACATACATACATACATATATACATATATACATATATTAACTATTTCACTTTTATATGTTCTCTTTCTGTATATTCTGCTGCATTGCTTTCAATTTGTTTCCAACAGCAACAAAATATTCACTAGCTCAAAATCAGAAATAATTGCTTTTAAATATGCCAAGAATGCAATTGGTGCCATAAAGAACTAAAGTTGTTCTGGGTATTATTTGTAAAGCAAATTTTAAAGGATGGTAGACAAAGAATATTTAAACTTTAAATTATATCTTTAAGATTGTTACTTTAAGATTGACACATAACAGCAATTTAACTTCATTTACTCCATTTCTCAATCAATTCAAGTTAATGTGCCACCATCTTAATAAGTTGCTTTTCAAGTGTAGTGTACACACATTTCCTTGGCAGCCAAGCACACACAATATAACGTATATAAGCAACTCATTGCTGAGAGTGAGGATGAAATAAAACAAAGAGGAAACAGAACCTGACTAGTTCTAAAATCCATCAACTGAGCAAAGGGCCTACTATCCATGCTAGTAGAGTTATATATTGCCATGAGAATATTTCTTCTAAAGACAGGAGAATTTCATACGGATTTATTTATCATAATATTTCCATGCAAATAGGGAGATATTGACAAATTAGCAAATATTTTTTTTTGTGGTCCCTGTGCACTGTAAATCTCTGCCATCATATGACCTTCCCATTTCCAACTAGCATTACATAAATTCCTTAAAACGGCCAGCCCTTTCATGGCCAGGTTTTTAATATGTAGCAATCATTTAGTGATACCATTTGGGAGGTAGAGGAGAGTTACTAATATATATATATTTTTAAGGAGGTGGGGCAGTGGTGGGTTTCAAAAATTGTTCGAACCTACTCTGTGGGTGTGGCCTCCTTTGTGGGAGTGGCTTGCCGCCCATGTGACCGGATGGGAGTGGCTTGCCGCCCATGTGCCCGGATATGAAGATGCCGACGACACTTGTCAGAACCACCTTAAATTACCTCACGCACAGCACTGGCATGCATAAGAATATGATGTAAACTTGTTTTTTAAGTCTTTGGTTTGTGTTAAAACAACTTCAACACACGCAATGTTCTGATTGCACCACAAATGCAGTAGTCATCCTTACCTTTCACAGAGGCACTGAGTTTTATAAATATGAGCATGATAGTGTAGAATAATCATATCCAAGGACCAGTGGTGGGTTTCAAAAAAGTTTGGAACCTCTTCTGTAGATGTGGCCTGCTTTCCGGGTCCACTGGTGGAACCTCTTCTAACCGGTTCGGTAGATTTGATGAACTGGTTCTACCGAATAGGTGCGAACTGGTAGGAACCCACCTCTGAGGTGGGGACATGTGATGTTTTTCTCCATCTGTAGACTGGAGCAAGTTGCAGTATCCATAATTAATGAATATTTATATACTGTATGTTCCTGACAAAACCACTGATAGTTAATAGTGAAACCATTCAGATGGGGAAGAAATTCACCAAATACAAGATGATGAGATAAGGAAGCAAAGATGAGGAAAATAAGGAGAAGCAAGAATATTTGGAAATCTATGTCTTGAAAATGGAAAATAGAAATACTCAAAATAATGGCATTCCTCATCCTTGCTAATTATTCATTTAATTTTCTCCCTTTGATTTTTTAAAATATAAAAAAATAGGTGACATTTATGCTAAAATTATAAGCTGAATAAAACAAAACTTTCAAAAAAAGGGGGATGATTTCTAAAGAATGGCAAATATATCTTTAAAGCATATCTTTATGTTGACTTTTAGATGTGCAATTGAGTTCATATGTCCTTCTGACAAACCAAAGAACACTCCCCAAAAAATCTGATGATCATAATCCAATAGTCATAAAATCAGATTTCTTAAAGATCACTAGCAGGCTTTTTCTACAGATAACCCATGGATTCAACTTGGTTGAAACAGTGCAAGGGCCAGAGCATCTCTCTCTATCCAAAGCAAAACAAATAATATAACTCAAGGAAAGTGTTATAAGGCGGTAGGAGTTTCAGCCACCAGAAGCTACCTGGCAATTTTTTAAAAAATGCTAGGGATTCAACTCAGAGTCATGAATTGCAAAGCTATTATAGCCATTTCAGACTGTGAAGCTGGAGAGAAAAGTGGGGAGAACCTGGGGCATTGTCATCTTATAATTGGGACAGTGATGGTCAGTCCTTAAGCAATTCCTAAAATTAATAATTCAGACTCAGAATGGATGAGTGCTGGCTTTGACAAGGATTCAGGCTTTGACTTGGGCAAGTGTCAAATCCAAGAACATGTGGCGTATTTAAAAGAGCTGAGATAATTAGCTACTGTGAAGAAAGAGTGTTAAATCCTCTAATTACTCTGGTTACAAATCAACATTCCATCAAGTTTCCATTCTTGTTGAATATAACTATCTCTGTACACCTGAACCGGTTCCCTGGTCCCTGCTGGCGTTGCCGGCATGTTGTTTTGTAGTGCGCGCATGTGCACAGTTCACTGTAAATTGTTCTGCACATGCATGAGCATGTGAGCACAAACTGCGCAAAACGAACTGATAGTAAAACTGGGAGCAACCCACCTCTGGTCATGTGACATATCACAACATTATTTTGCCTTTGCGCAGCCGGAGTGGGTGTGGCCTGCATGTGATGCATCCAACCGCCAGTTTGACAATCCTACTTTACTTGATCTGTAATCCTTTAGCTTCATATTCCTAGTTTCTCTTACTCCTCTATAGCTGGATATTAGGGTTTTTGACATTAAAAGGGGCTTTTGGAACTCACCAGTTGAACAATAACAAGCTTTCTTGTAATTGTTTGGCAATTCTCATCAAACAGATTTATTATGGTGCTGTGCTAAGATTCCAGGCAAGAACACCGACTTTAACTACATACACACCTCTGCCTAATTTATTTCCCCCTGTTGGAACATTATTTCTTTCCCCACTACTGTGTTCACTGATTTACGACCAAGATAATAAATCTCAGAAAGTTGTAAGTGCTATATCTCTTAAACAGTATGAAAGCACCCTTAGGCCAGTCTTCTTCAGTCTAGTAACCTTCCGATGTGTTGAATAACAACTCACAAAATTCCCATCAAGCATCATCAATGAAAATTCTGGGACTGATAATGCTAAAAAATCAGGAGTGACAAAGCTGCAGAAGGCTCTCTATACTATCTTATTTCCTCCTGAAGCACATTTAATGATAGCACAGGCTCCTTGTTAAAAGCCCTTCAGTTATAAAAATGCTATAATAACATGAAGTGTGATGAGCTATTGTTTTCCTTGGCCATCTCAAGACATATTGTTAGCAAGTAACTTATTCCTAGTCTTTTAAAAAGCTAACTGAACTTGCACTTTATTTTATTTTTTTCAACACAGATGATGGCATGGCATCTTTCACAGAACTTGAAGACTGCAGGTTAGCTTTGGGAATAAAGGGAAGCCACATGGCATACAATTCTCTCTCCCAGTAACTTGCTTTTGGCATACACTACCCCTGTTGCCTGAAGCAATTATTTTGCTTTATCTAATGGTAAACCATATTGTTCTCCTTCCTTGGGAGTAAAAAAATAAATCCTTATGGCAGTGGTTCTCAATCTGTAGTCCGTGGAACCCTGTGGGGCCACAATGTGCTCACAGGGGCTCCACGAAAGCTTGAAGAAATGTTATGATTTAAATCTTAAGTCTTGGGGGGTTCTGTGGCCACAAAAGAGGGTTCAAGGTGAAGAAAAGGCTGAGAACCACTGCCTTATGGAAATGTCTGAGAATTCTCTTAATGCACAGGGCAGTTTAACATTCCATTGCAAATAAAACATCTATCTTCAGATTTACTAATCTGTGTGAATAAATTGTGAGAATTAACTTTGTAGCATTTATTGCTTCTCAGCCACCAACTTTTGGAGCTGGAACCAGAATGAATACTGTCTTCATGCCAACAATTAAGACTTGCACTCAGAGAGTTTACAAGCTAACCAAGCTGCTGCTTTTTTTATTTGCCTTCAGCAAGAAAAAAATTGTAGAAAATGTCTAAATATTTAGGAGAAAACAACACTGCATTTTCTCACTGGGAAAGCAATGACATACAGTAGAAGCAGACTCCTGGGATATCTCCTCACAAAGGAATTTGGAAGATTTTTTTTAGCCTATGCAAAAGCTGAATAATCAATAAACTCAAGTCAACCCAAGTTGTTGTGCAATGTATCTTTCATTGCCATATCATTTTGGAGCAGGTACAATTTTTTCAAACTTCAGTGTTAAAGTCTTCAAAAACTGCCACAATTCAAGTCCCCTCCAAAGTAGATTTTAATAATAGTATGCTGTGTACTGCTCTCTACCTCTGTGCCAATCTGGAAATCTTACAGGAGGTACTTGCCAACGTCTATGAGAGCAAAAGACCTATTTTGTGAGCACAGTTGATCTAATTTCAATCTGGATCAGCATCCTCTGATCTGGAAAAATTAAGAATTCAAAAGGGTTATTCGGTCCCATAAGTTTCTCAGATTCTCACAGCTCTTGTAGTTTATTCTAAAATACAATCCCCAGAAGCTGCTTCTCTGAATATAATTTAGTCATGAACTTTGAATAATCCTGAAATAGTGTTAGGAGTCATTTTTTGCTGGTTCTGTTGGTTTTTCTGGCTGTTGGTGATCACATATGTTTAAGTGACAGAAACTGTAAAGGAACCATCATCCTGAATTGTTAGTTGCAATCTATTGCGACCTCATGGACAACATTCCTCCAGGCCTTCCTGTCCTCTACCATCCTCTGGAGTCTATTTAAGCTCACACCTACTGCTTCAGTGATTCCATCCAGCCCCCTCATTCTCTGTCGTCCCTTTCTTCTTTTGCCCTCAATCTTTCCCAGCATTAGGCTCTTCTCCAGTGAGTCCTTCCTTCTCATTAGGTGGTCAAAGTATATCAATAAATACCAGTATATTCAAAATAGCAGAATGTATATTGGATTGGGCTGTGGATGCTGCATTGTATAGCCATGGCATCTTTCAGGATGTCAGTGGATATATTAAAAATTTGTAAGAGAGGGAACAACCACAATCTACTGATGGTGTTTGATTTCAAGCATTGTTTATTTTTGTTGTCTTCTGCAGGCACAGCAGGAATTAATGGTTAATAGTAAATTAGGATTAATAGTCATTAACATTTTGTAAAAGCTAGCAATGGTTAAATATGTTGTCTCCTTTGTTCCTTCACATTAGATATATGTGTGATATTAAATGTTCATTTCTCCTCTCCTTTAATTTTATATACATTTTCCTAGATGCTCCTGAGGATAAACAAACAGTACAGTGTTAAAAATACAATCAGGTTTGGAATAAATGAAAGGTATGTTACCATTCTAGTATTTAATGTTCCTCTTTGAATCATATATTGGACATGTGTGACTTTTCTACCACTTAACTTTCAGCAGCTGAGAAACTTCCTGAATGTCTAAAGTGAACAATAGATGTGTTTCCCCCCCTCTTTCAATTCACATTGTCATTTGAGAATTCTTTTTCCCCCTATGTAGAAGTATATTTAATTATGCAATTAAGATAATCAAAAAAGGCTTAATGATGATTCTAAAGTTAGATAATTGAGAATTGAATCTGTGGTCAAATGATTCATTTTGATAATTGTCAACAAAGGTAATGCATCCTGTCTCAAAATTTAAGTTGGTTTGGAAGTGGCAAATGACAACATGTTTAAATCATAGCATTACACAGCAGGTGGTCAGATATGCTTCTGACTCCAAATGCTTCTTTTATAACTTCATTGGTACCTCGCAATATGTAACTTGCTTATCTTTATACTACACCCAAGTAAAGGTGTAAATCTCTAAGACTACAGTCTTTCTTAGGAAGGTTTTCAAAGAAATAGATAACCAGTGTATAAATACATACCTTTCTCTGGTAAACCATTACAGAATTGTTTTTTATTCATAATATTTCAGTAGTTAAAATGGATTAGTTTTTCTGTCAGCCATGCCAGACTAAGCTATGCAAGTGACTTTCAACTACCGCATACTGAATACAAACCAACATGCCCTCTGTTCTGGCTTCAGATCAGAGAGGAATACGAAGGGCCTTGATTTATACCTGTTTGCTATCCTATTCTTCCATTCATTTCATTTATTGAATTTCTATGCCGCCCAATCCTGAGGGGATTCAGCAAGAACCTGTTTGTAACTTCTCATTTATTATTTCAGGAATGGGCAACTTTTCCCAAGGAGCCAATGCAAAGCTAGGATTGTTGTGGAAGGCCAAACTAATAGGGCTGCTGCCATCTAGGCCAAATGAGGATAGTTGAAAGGTCAGATGTGGCCCATGTGCCATAGAATCAGAGGTGGTATTCAGCCAGTTCTGACAAGTTCTGGAGAACCGGTAGCGAAAATTTTGAATAGTTCAGAGAACCAGCAAATAGGCGTGCCCCGCAGCTGCTCTTATTTTGTTACCCTGAACAGGAGAATGGAGCTGGAAAGCAGGTTAGTGGGGTGGGGAGGGAATGGGGATTTTGCACTATCCTTCACCTACCACGCCCACAAAGCCATGCCCACAAAGCCACACCCACAGAACTGGTAGTAAAAAAAATTGAATCCCACCACTGCATAGAATGCCCAGGTCTGTATTATGCCAGAAGAGGCAAGGATGTAGAGAAAGACACAATCAATAATATCAAGCAGTATATCAAATTGTTATAGAAACAGATTTACAATTTACGATTAGAATGTTATCAAAGTATCAAGTTCATAGTAGATTAGAATGAACCCCACAAACTATCCCAATTTTGGTTTCTGCTTTATAACTGTATGTATAAAACTATATGGACAAAGACTGAAGGTTGCAAAGGGCAACCACATGACTCCAGGACGTTGCAACTGTCACAACTACATGGCAATTGCCAAAGGCCTGAATTTCGATCATGTGAACCTGGTGAGGCTGCAATGGTCGTAAGGCTGAGGAACAATTGTAAATCACATTTTTCAATGCCATTGTAACTTTCAACAGTCACTAAACAACTGATCGTAAGTTGAGGACTACCTGTGTAGTCCTACTGCACAGAGGCCTACTGATATGATTCAAGGCAGCAGCAGGTGTTCCTCTGTTTCACTTCCATTTAAACAAAATCAGTAGCCTGAAAGCTCCTCTGCTCTAGGATAAACCTGAACTTTTCAAAGGATGGTGGCATCAAGAGATGTCTACTTCCATATGAATCAATGGACAAGTTTAAGTCATTATGAGAATATTGAAGAATACATAAGAAAACAACACAGTCATATAAAAACAGATCCAACTAAAAGGCTTAAATACAGCCTTATTTTCAACGAATCCACAGACCAGGGAATTATTCAAGAAAGCATTTACAATCTGGTTGTCCCATCCGAGAATTGCCCTTCCCTTGTTACCATATTTCACAATCATCTGCAAAAGGACAGAAATGTGAACAAAGTATCTCGTGAAAAATGCTTGTGGAAACATGTAATTCCATGTATGCATTAATGTCAAGTATGAAGAGCTTCAAAACTGAAATGAGTTGAAGCAGCATTTTTTTAAGGCTACAGACAACCATTATGGAATTATATCACAGCTGACTCCTGTAACCATCAAGCGCCTGACCATATGGCTTGGAAAAGCCAAATGAAATGGTCAAGTCTAAAAATTGAAGCAGAATATGAAAGTTCTAGATGCAATCAGCAATTGGATTATAAGCTTCATACGTCTTTGAAATGAAGTATCTAATGTAGCAAAGTAATATCCGAGGATCTTCTAAAGTAATCCGCTACAAAGTAAGGGGTGAAATGTCTGAATAGCCATGGTTTACTGCCAAGCACTGGCATATTGCCTGACAGTTTGAGATATAAATTAATTCAAGTCATATCGATCAGTTGCACTACAAATTAAGCATCATTTCCTCCAGAAACTTTTCTCTTGGTATTAGGGAAGACTGGATGTAGAAGGGCATCTACTGTGTGTCAGTGTCATTTCTTAGGGACCACATAAATAGATTTTCTCAGTGAATCAGCTTTTATATAGCAGTATATTATACTGTCTTTATTATGTTGTGGAAAATTTCAGAAGAAAGATACACAGCACTGGGGAAAAATAGCCAACAGTTTATTCAACTGTGGCAGGGCTTTACAAGAGAAATGAACAGAATAATGAAAAGGTGAAGACTTTGATAAGAATTGAAGACTGTGGATGGGAATCCTGGGGCTCTGATTCTTTAGCAAAATTGGGGGAAGCTGGGCAGAGTCCCTAATGTAAATGGGATATATTTCTGTTGTAAAAGAAAAGCTGCACTTGCAGAAAAACTGGGGAAAACAATTGGAGATAGAATGCTAAAATAATCAGGTACATCCCCTTGATTAGGAATGAAATATCTGTGAAGGTACTGTGTTGAAGTTTTCTTATTATGACTGCCTGTTGAGTTATAGTGTGTGAGTGGTATGTGGGGTTTATTCTCTTCTGATCTGACTGTGTCACTGAAGTTTGGTCTAAAGGCAAAATGGTATTTTCTGATTCTGATGGGATTATGCAGAACAGGGAATTGGACTTTGCTCAAGTCATGTCCCACACACTTTGGGAGAAAGAGGATAGTCTCTATTTTGTTTTGCTACAATTCTAATCTATAATCTCTTTGACAATGTCAGTGTTGAAGAAAACATGTGCTCTGTTGTTAAGTTGGTAAAAGAGTCCATTGCTATATTAATTGGGAACACATTTTTTATTATAATTGTAATGGGACTAATTTTGGAAAACATGAGGAAGAGCTACAGACTGACACCAATATGTTCAAGATTTCTCAGCTCTCAGATGGGGGGATGGCATAGGAAATTCTTCAGAAAGGACCATCCCTAATTTCTGGAGACTGAAAAGAAACAAGAGTAGAAATACATTCAGTCTTGCAAGATTCTGTTAGTATAACTTAAAATAAAAATTGAGTTAGTATTCATTGTGGTGTTTTTTGTGTGACTTACCTTGCAAGAGCGAATAGATACAGAGCGCAACTTTTTTTATAGTTTATCAGCACTATTAAGAACACAAGTGCACATTTGTTACAAACTTCTCTGTTGGTCCAGGTGGAAGCAGTTTTTGGGTTAGTAATGTATATCTGATAGGAAATGGATGTTACTTTCTTCATGTTAAACTTCTCTCCCATATTCTATCTTGTACATATATATCTTTTCTCTAAATATTGAGCACAAAAAACTTTTAAAAAGTCTCCCTATAAGATAACCTTAAGGACCTCTCAGAAGATTTATTCAAACCCCATCAGAAGATTTGCCCACAGAAATAATAATCAGACATCTTCAGAAGATCTAATCACAGCAGCTGTCCAAAATACTATCAGACTTGTGCATAGAATGGGCGTTGGTCCTTACCTGATATACTCATTCTATGTGATGTGGAGACAGTAGCCAGACTGGGTTGCTCCGTCCAGTAATCAATTGGATTGAGTCTACATTTGTGATGTCATCGAGCCCTGGTGACTCCTCCCAGTTTAGATGAAGTACACTGTAGACTCAAGTGAAAATTGTGAAACAAAAAGATAACTGCCAACTGCATATTCTCTCCTCCGCACAAAAATGTTCCATTTAGAGTGATTTACACTAGGGTGGGGCTGGCTGCTGTCTCCATGTCATAGAGAATGAGCATATCAGATGCCCATTCTCTTATGATCGTGGAAACAGCAACCAGACTGGGACATACCAAAGAAAGGGCTGTCCACTAGGGTGGGGACAGTTGAGCAAATATCGTTAAGGTACATGTACTTGTTGTAGTACTCTGCGGCCAAGGGCTGCATCAGCCGACTCATACTTGTCTAATTTGTAGTGGCGTATGAAGGCAGTGGGAGATGTCCAAGTGGCTGCCTGGCAAACTTCCTCCAAAGAAGCCTGTGTAGACCATGTTGCTGTAGTTGCCACACTCCGGGTGGAGTGTGCTCTAATGTCCCGTGGAACCTGTAAAGACTGAAGTTCATATGTTAATACAGGCTCTGATCCACCGCCCCAGATTCGACGGTGAAGCCTTGTTTCCCAAGGACGCCTGGTGAAAGGAGACAAAGAGAGATTCCAAATGGCGCAGCAAAGCCGTGCGGTCGAGATAGATTTTAAGGGCTCGTCGTACATCAAGGGTATGCCATTTGTGCTCCCGTTCATGACGAGGAGTTTGACTAAAATCAGGCAATGTCAATTCTTGGCTCCTGTGAAACCAGCTGTTGACTTTTGGCAAGAAGGTAGGATCAAGGCGCAATACAACTCGGTCTGGGTGGAATATGCACAGATAGTGCCTCACAGACAGGGCGCCATGTCTGAAATACATCTGGCAGACATTATAGCTACTAGAAACAAAGTCTTGAAGGCTAACAATTTCAATGAAGTGGACCTTAATGGTTCAAATGAGATCCTCACTTAATGGTTCAAGTGAGATCCTCCAGGACCCGTGGTAAATCCCAAGTCAGGTATCTATGCATGACAGGAGGTCGGAGGTTTGAGGCACCCCAGAGATATCTCCAAACCAGAGGATGAGTTGAAAGATATTCTGTGGATGAGCCATCTAGAAGGGAAGACAAGGCAGCCACCTGTTCGACGTAATGTGTTTGGGGTGAGACCCTGATATAGCCCACTCTGTAAGAAGTCCAGCACTTGAGGAATGGAAGCCCTGAGTGGATCAATAGTGAGGGTAGAGCACCAGAGAGCAAACGCTCACCACGCGGCATCATAAATATGGTTTGTTGAATTTCTGCGAGATGCCTGAATAGTAGAAATGACATTGAGGGAGATATTATCAGCTGTTAAGGCTTGCTGCTCAATCGCCATGCGGTAAATTGCAGCCACTGGGTCGGGATGTAGGATTGACCCCTAATGAAGAGAAATTAGTGACCATGGAATGCACCATGGAGGGGAGATCAACAGTGTCACGGGGTCGGCAAACCAAAGTCGTCGCAGCTAGTGGGGCACCAGGAGTAAGAGTTCTGCCTCCTGTTCCAACATCTTTTGTACTACCTTTTGTATGAGAGGGAGTGGTGGAAATGCTTATAGGAGGCCCTTGGGCCACTGACACCTGAGAGTGTCTACCCCTTTTGCATTGGGGTCCACAAACCTTGAATAGTACCTGGGGACTTGGGTGTTGTCCGCTGTCGCAAACAGGTCTAGGACTGACATGCCGAACCGTAGTGCAAGTAGATGGAAGAGGTCCAGGTGAACACTCTGCCTGATCACTATTTTGGCTCAGCTCAGCCAGACCGCCTGGATGTTGGAGAACCCCAAGATATGCTCTGCCCTGAGGGATGCTAGATGAGATTCCGCCCAAAAGCATAATAGATTGGCTTCCTGCATTAGCAGCCAGGACAGGGTTCCCCCCCCCCACCTGTTGATGTGTGCCTTGGTAGTGGTGTTGTCGGTCAGGACAAGGATATGATTGTCCTGAACCATCTGTTGGAAGTGTATCAGGGAGAAGCAGACTGCCCGCAGTTCTAACCAATTTATGATGTTTTGGCTTTCTTCTAACAACCACTGACCCTGAGCCACCAGATTCTGCATGTGCACTCCCCATCCTGTCAAGCTGGCATCCATCGTAAGAGTGAGATGGCCCGGCTCTCTGAATTACGTCCCCTGCAAGATCGCTGGGGACTGCCACCATCTCAGAGACTGGGTAACCTGCCTGGAGAGGAGAACCCTGTGGGGGGGAGCAGCTCCTGTTGTTTTTCTGATGCAGGAGCATGAACCACTGCAGGGTCCTGCTGTGGAATCTGGCCCACAGTACTATCCCAAAACAAGACACCATTTTCCCTAATAACTGGGACAGCAGTAGAAGGGACACTTTGTGTTGGCGCAGGACCCTCCTGACTATCTCCCTGAGGCTGAGAATGCGGTCTTGGGAAAGAAACACTCTTTCTGCCATGGTGTCTATGATGACTCCGAGATGTAGAATGTGAGCCCCAGGAATGAGGTGGCTCTTCTTGAGATTCACCCTGAACACGTGATCCCACAGAGTTTGGATGGTTTGGGCTAGATCCTTCTCTGCTTGAAAAGGTGATCTGAACAACAGGAGAATGTTGTCCAGGTAGCAAAGGATTCTGATGCGTGACGATTTGATGTGGGCTGCTAGGGCCACCAGCACCTTTGTGAAGATGGAGGAGGGGCCAAACAGGAGGGGTCGGTACTGGAAGTGCCTCTCCCCATAAGAGAACCAGAGATATCTTCAGTGGTCTGTGAAGATGGGAATGTAAAGATAACCTTCGGTCAAGTCTACCGAGATGAGGAAATCACCTTTTCTGATCCTCTGCAGGATGGTGTGGAGGGAGTGCATTTTGAACCGCTGATAAACAATGTGGTGTTCAATGACTTTAGGTCTAGGATCGTTCTCCAAGCTCCAGAAGCCTTTGGTACCACAAAGAGGTGGGAATAAAAGCCCTGACCCCTCTGATGGGGAGGGACCGGCTGGATGGCCCAAATCTCTAGTAGATGTTGTGTGGCCTGATCCATCAGCAGCCTCTTGCGAGGGCACTGGGAGATCGGGCATGATACAAAGTGCTCCTGAGGGGTGGGGAGGAACTCCAGAAGAAGGCTGAATTTGATTGTCTTGATTATTGGGTAATTGTCTGTTGTGGTCTTCTCCCACTGATGAGCAAAAACACTAAGTGACCCCCGATTGGGAGAGTCCAGATAGTCACTATTGCCTTGGGAAGTGGTGGTTACCTCATCCCCGGTAAGACTTCTTGGGGGGGGGGGGGGAAATGCTGGGCATTTTGGCTAGACTTGTCCTGATTGGATCCCTTTCTGGGTGTGAAGGACTGACCTTGTGGATGGGAGAAGTAGGATCCCCAATCCATTGGCTGAAAGGGCGACCTTCTATAGAATGGAGAGGGACGACTGTCCTGCTTCTTGTATATAGAGGAAAGGACCTTGCGTTTATCCTTAGATTCTGTGAGGTAATGATCCAAGGGAGCTCCAAAGAGCTGAGTGACACTAAAAGGGGAGGCTACTAGGCACCACTTGGTCCAGACATCTGCCTGACATGGTTTAAGCCATAGCAGGTGCCTGGCAGTGACCGAAGAGGCCATGGCTTTAGAAGCAAACCGGGCAGCGTTCAAAGAAGCATCCTCTGAATATTCAATGGCTGCCCTAATTTTGTTCAGATCCCTGTGTGACCTGGTATCAGTGGTTGCAATACATTTCTGGAGCTGCTCGATCCAGACTAGAGCAGCCCTGGAGAAAAATGAAGTGGCTGTGGAGGCCCGTACTGCCCAGGCACCTGCCTGATAACCTTTTACTAATGTTTGATCTGCCCTTTTCTCCTCAGGCTTGAGGACTTCCTCTGGGGCTCCAGAGACCACTGTGGGTGAAGACAGGACTGCAACCGGCGCGTCCACTGGAGGAGTCTCAAGAAACCTGGTAAATTCTGGGACGATGTTGTAGAGTCGTTTATCTAAGTTGGTTGGTTGGGGACCTGTGCCAGGAGAGTCCCACTGCCATTGAACAACATTCATAAAGATCTTTGGAGATGGAATAACCTTCTTTTCCACTGTAGGTTTAGAGAAAAGAGTGTTAGGATGTTCAGTCGAATTTCGCATAGCAGCCTGAGTCTTGAGTAGGAGAAGTGGAAGAAAAAGAAGGTAGGTTAGCCGCTTTTATTGCTTTAAACAGGAGAGATTTAAAGCGATCAGTTTTGAACAATCCAGCAAAGGCAGGGGCATATGGGGTGGTCCCCTCGTCATCTGATAGGTCCGAGTCCCTGAGGGTGATCCCCAAAAATAGAAGCCTGAGTGACCTATGCAGAAGGTGGATTTCGCTGAGGGTCCCTAGATGACCTATGCCTGTGCCTATGAGATGGCCCAGAAGATGGATGCTTCTGAAGCCCAGCAGCAATGCCTTGTTTTATGGCCTCTGAAATTATGGCTACCATTTCTGTACGAGAGGAAATTGAGGCCTGAGACACCGCTGTGCTCTGAGCTGGAAGGCGACCAGCCTGTTCAAATGTATGATCCCTATTGAGAGGGACATCAAAAAAATTTACCCTGGTATCAGGTTCTATGGAGGATGATGAGGAGAAGGAGTACAACTCCCCATGTGATTCATCTAAAGATGGAAAAGGCCCAATAGGTGGTAATTTGGGTGGAGGGAAAGGGGAGGTAGCTTGATCCCCCATGGGAGGGGGAGGAGAGGCCTGGATGTTCTGGCTCGCCTGTTTTTGGACCCACTGAAACTCCTTTTCCAGGGCCTTTTGTCTTCTTTCCTCAGTTCTAAGAGAGGTTTTAGAAGCTTTAGTAGCTTTCCCTGTGTCACGAGCCTCCTTAACTATCCTTTTGCGGCTGCTCCTTACCCCCGATGGCCCTGCCTCCTCCAATTCCTTGTCAAGAATAGTCACTCGCGCCCTCGTGACCTCTAGGCTGGAATACTGCAACGTGCTCTACATGGGGCTGCCCTTGAAGAGCATCCGGCGGCTTCAGCTAGTCCAGAATGCGGCCGCGCGAGTGATTGTGGGTGCACCTCGGTTCGCCCACATAACACCTATCCTCCGCGAGCTGCACTGGCTACCTGTTGATCTCCGTGTGCGCTTCAAGGTGCTTCTTACTACCTACAAAGCCCTCCATGGTAGTGGATCTGCGTACTTGGGAGACCGCCTCCTGCCAATCACCTCCTCTCGACCCATAAGATCGCATAGATTAGGCCTCCTCCGAGTGCCATCTGCCAGCCAGTGCCGGCTGGCAACTACGCGGAGGAGAGCCTTTTCAGTAGCAGCTCCGACCCTTTGGAACGATCTCCCCGTGGAGATTCGTACCCTCACCACCCTTCAGACCTTCCGCACAGCCCTCAAGATCTGGCTATCCCGCCAGGCCTGGGGGTAAAGACCATAGTCCGCCCCCACCCGAATGTTGTATGAATGTTGCTTGGTTTTAATTATATATTGTGTTTTTATGTTATTGTATGTCTTCCCCTCCCATACAAGTTGTTAGCCGCCCTGAGTCCCCTCAGGGAAAAGGGCGGCCTATAAATAAACTCAACTGAACTGAACTGAACTGAAGAATAGCCCCCACCATTGAGTGTTCAGCCATTCCTGGAAGAAAGCTAGACCCCAAGCTGAAAAGGGATTGGCAATGATCTCATTGGTACAGTCAGGAGCACCGCTGCAGCCTGGAATGTTTTTTGGCTCCACGATTGCCTCCGCAATGCTGGGCACCCAAAATGGCGACCGCTGCTTCTTTGCATGCTTTTCCAAGCCGCAAGATGGCCACCACTGTTCTTCACACGCTTTTTATGGCTAGCAGACTCTAAAATGGCGGCCACTTCTTCTGATGCCAGCTGGGGAGCGAAATGGCTGGTTGCGAGGCTTCTGAGACAACGGTCACTTCCCAATGGTCAGGGGATGCAGTGTGCTTCGTTAAGACATCCCCAGAGCCGCAGCTCATGAGCTGAGGAGTCAGCACCATGCTGACTGAGGCTGGAATGCATCCCGGAGCGAACTCGTGGTTGCAAGGCAGAGAGGCAGCTAAAGTGAAGCCCGAAGGCTGATTTTTGAATCTCCCACCCAAATCAGAGCAGGAAACAAGGAAATAATATTCCTATCAAAAAATTAATTTTTGAAAAATGCCAGTCTAGTAAAATAGAGCAATCTAGAGCAATAGCAAGGAGGAGAAATCAATTCTCACAGCTAGTCCTAGGTTGGACTGAGTCTAAACTGGGAGGAGTCGCCAGGGCTTGATGACGTTACAAATTTAGACTCAGTCCAATTGGTTACTGGACAGAGCAGCCCAGTCTGGCTGCTGTCTCCACGATCATAGGAGAATTCTTATCTTTCAGAAACTCTTGAGCGAACCTTATGACTTAAGTCTAGCCATTATTTATCAGAAAGTTCCTCTGCTATTACTGATAATTCAAAGCTATACATTTGTTCCAAGTAATTGTATTACTATTCCTTTTCCTAGAATACTACACCTAATTACACTGGTAGGCCTTACTTGTAATGTGCTAGAATTTAATAAAAGCTGATATATAATTACATTTTGACAGCCATCTCTGGACAATATTATAGTTTCTTTGAGTGTCTTGGACCATATTTCATCTCTTTGGCAAAATATAATTTCTTCTCCAACAGATATTAGAACTTTCAGCCAAAGAAGATACAGACATTCTCTGTAGGAACCAGGTGGATTTTTTCCCACAAAAGGATCATCATCTCTGGGAAAGACATTTTCCTGAGGTGACAGAAAATTATTAAATTGTTTTCTTTAGACATGAAAATTATTTCCATGTCTACTCTTGATACTGATAACTATATCTACTTACCTTTAGTTCATATAATTTACCCCTTTTTACATTTAAATAGACTCTTTCAAACATTGTCCTTTGACAGGTTATTTCTGACAGGCCTGCACAACAGTATAAGGACCCAATGACAGCTATTTCTCTAGACTTGTGTGATTTCAGAAAGGAGGAAGAAGCAGCAATTCTAGAACTGGAAAGCCACCTCACACTTGACTTGTGGCACAAATTGCATAACAATTTCTGCTCTCCTGATGGGTGCAGAAAAAAGCATCATCCAACAATAATTCTTTTCCATTCTTTGTGGTTACTTTAGCTTGGTGTTTAAGGGGATGAAAGATTGAGGCCATGACCCTTCATTTGTTTTCTATTTTAATGTTTAACATTTATATGAAACCACTAGTTGGTCATCCGTCAGTTTGAGTCTGCTATTATCAGTATACTTATAATGCCGATATTGTATATTGATTGTAGGTCATCCAGGTAATGTTTAGCAGCTGTGTGGGTCTGACCACAAAGGAACAGACTCAGGATCAATCTGGGTAAGACCAAAGGACTGGGATTATTTAGAATCCCTAGGTCCTGGAGTTTCTCCACCTTTAGTCTTGGATGGGGCAGTACTTTCCCATTTGAGACCACTATGCAATCTTGAGGTCTTCATCCGTTCACAGTTCCTGCTTGAAAAATAGGTAGCAGCTATGACTAAGAGGGCTTTCACACAGGGAATAGCCTTCCAAAAATTTAGCAAGGGGTTCTCTGCTGGTTGGGCATGACCATGGTAGGCGTGGCCTAGTTGGCCTCCTGTTCCACGGTGGGAGGGTTGCCCTCCCAGGACTCTGGAGGCTTTCTTCGAGCCTCCGGGAGGGCAAAAACGGCCTCCCCAGGCTCTGGAGGCTCTCAGGCTCGTTTCCAGCCTTCCTGAACTTCCAATAGGCCCATTTTTCACCCTCCCCAAGCCTCCGTGTGCACCCTGCACTTACCTGCATCCAAAATGGGTTGTGTGGTGATTTCTGGGAGGGGAGGGGAGGGGTGGGCAGGGCCAGCCAGGAGTGGAATTTGGGGGGGGTGTCTCTGAATTGCACAGAATCTTAGCTAGGGGTTCTCCCAAACCCCCGCAAACCCCCAGCAGCCCACCCATCTTGTGAACCAACTGCACCAGTTCCAGAACTGGGAAAACCTCCAGACAGTCCCTCAAGCCCTAGTCACTTTGTGAATGGACTACTGCCTTCTACATGGGGCTGCCCTCAGAAGTTACAGCTGGTCCAGAATGATGTTACTGCTCTGCAAACTGCACTGCTTGGCAACTGGCTTCCAGTGTGCTTCAAGATGCTCAAAATCAAATTAAAACATTTGATTACAAACCTAAGGTCAGACACAATAAAATGATAGTAGAACTGTTACATACTTCTAGGTATAATACAGAAAACTAGTTAACTATAATAGAAACTAAAAGTAATTAATAAAAGATAATGAAATAAAACAGAATCAAAATAGTATTATAAGAAGTTCAGAATTTAATTGATGGTATGGCATATTATACAGATGGTGGCACAAAAGTGGTTGACTTGGGAAGACATTTTTGAGTCCTTATCTGAAATAAGTAACATTAAATGGAAATTATACACCCTACCCAGAAAATTTTTGAAAATAATACAATACAATACAATAGCAGAGTTGGAAGGGACCTTGGAGGTCTTCTAGTCCAACCCCCTGCCTAGGCAGAAAACCCTATACCATTTCAGACAAATGGCTATCCAACATCTTCTTAAAGACTTCCAGTGTTGGGGCATTGACAACTTCTGGAGACAAGCTGTCCCACTGATTAATTGTTCTAACTGTCAGGAAATTTCTCCTCAGTTCTAAGTTGCTTCTCTCTTTGATTAATTTGCACCCATTGCTTCTTGTTCTACCCTCAGGTGCCTTGGAGAATAGTTTGACTCTCTCTTCTTTGTGGCAACCCCTGAAATATTGGAACACTGCTATCATGTCTCTCCTAGTCCTTTTCATTAAACTAGACATTTCCAGTTCCTGCAACCATTATTCATATTTTAGCCTCCAGTCCCCTAATCATCTTTGTTGCTCTTCCACTCTTTCTAGAGTCTCCACATCTTTTCTACATCATTTCGACCAAAACTGAATGCAGTATTCCAAGTGTGACCTTACCAAGGCATTAGAAAGTGGCAATATAAATATTAAAATGCCTAGAGTCTTTATATAAGGAGGGACCAGCAAATAGCACAGGGGTGTCAAACTGGATTTCTTCAAGGGCCGATTCAGCATTGTAGTTCTCCGTGGACAGGGGGAGTGGCCTCCTGTAGCACTTTGCTGGTCAAAAGGTGGCATGGGGGGCCACATATTGATCTCCATGGCCCATTTTGGCTGGTAGAGGCACTGCGAGCCAGTCATTTGCTATTTCCAGGCCAGCCACATGGGCCAGATTTAAGCACCCTCGCAGGACTTGAGTTTGACATCCCTGACGTGGCATATAGTTTCTATTGAATCATCCCCACATGAACATATCAGAAAATGCATAACAGTACCCTTATATTGTCCAAAAAAGGATTACTAAGGGCAGGGTAGCCAGCTTCACCAAAGCGTAAGCCTTGCAAAAATTCTGAATCCTAATGGATAATAAATAGAAGAGTGAACCCTTTTGGAAAAATAAGATAAATATTGGATATGACACCTTAAATTTGGAGATCTATAGGAAGTTCTTAAGTTTGTTTGCTGAAATTAAATTCCTCCAATTCTCTCTTGCAACCTGTCTTTTCTTTATCTTCAAAGGGTCTTTATAATTTTTTCCTGCAAATTGAGGTAATTGAGAAGCACTCAAAGAATTTTCCTTTTAAGAGAGCCTTTTTAGCCTTGATACAATCCTCATCATAGGAGCATTTGGAGCTTTTATGTGCATAAACACTACCTGGCTATTGAAAATCTTGTGAGGGAGACTTGAAGATTAACAATAATTGACTGTTGCAGAAGGGAGTACTTGTTCACATGAGACAGCTGAGCAGATTTGGGTGTGCATTTGAAGCAGGGGCTCTGAAGTCAAAAGCATTAGCCAGAACTTGAGACCATTTATTCTGTTGTCACTGTTTTTCCTCTGTAAAGGACTTCATGGCATAAAGGTAAAGGCAAAGGTTCCCCTGCACATATGTGCTGGTCATTTCCAACTCTAGGGGGCGGTGCTCATCTCCGTTTCCAAGCCAAAAAGCCAGCACTGTCCGAAGACATCTCCATGGTCATTTGGCCACCATGACTAAATGCTGAAAGCGCACGGAGCACTATTATCTTCCCACTAAAATGGTTCCTATTTTTCTACTTGCATTTTAAGTGCTTTTAAACTGCTAGGTTGGCAGAAGCTGGGGCAAGTAACGGGAGCTCACTCCATTATGCTGTGCTAGGGGTTCAAACCGCTGAACTGCCGACCTTTCTGATCGACAAGCTCAGCATCTTAGCCACTGAGCCACCGCATCCCTTGTACTTCATGGCATAGAGACAGTTTATTTCTGGGGATGCTTATCTCACTTTCTGCCCATCAGATAAATTCTGGCAAAGTAGATGTGCTTCAGGTACCCTCAATTAATCATTGTTGCCTATTGGGACCTCAGATATGCATCTTCTCTTTCACAGCATCCTTCCAGAATAGCATACTAGTCAAGATCTGCATAGTTTCCATCCTGATGACACATTTCAAAGATATTGAAATGTTGATTATTCTCCCAGCCTTGGGGTAAGGATTGGCAAGTCCTTGTAAGCTTTTCTGTTTGTTCTGCGTTATTTTTCCTTTCTGGGTGCATATAATCTAACTCTTCATTTCACTTCATTTTACTTTTTAAACTGCAATCCACCCATAGTTATTAGGGGTCAGTGAGTCCCTGCATCCATTCATTCACTCATCCATCCATTCACTTATTCAGGATCTGTGTTTATTGGTAACTCATCAAATACTGGATTTTATAGAGCTCATAGATTTCATCATCAAAAGCCAATAACTTTCTGACACAAAAACCAGAAAAGATTGCATAGATTTAAGCAGCAGATCACTTGTCAGAGGAAGTAGTAAAATGCACTTTGCAACACTTTCTTTTTATTACCACACATCAATAAAAAATATCTACTATTTTCACAAGGTTGGTGCTGAATTTCATTTTCACATCACATTGTTTATTTCTTCTTGATGACATTGTGCAGGTCGTTCACTTTCTTAAAGGTTCATGATATGTTTTTATTTAAGATGGTTTATTCAGATAATATCCCAAGATATTGGCACACAAATTTTAATATCTGCCCTTTTTTTTCCTCTTCAGTTTTCTGAACTTTTCTTGTTAAAATATGAGTCATTCATGGTAAAAAAAATTATGTACGTATCTACCTACCTACCTACCTACCTACCTACCTACACACACACACACATAAACACACACACACAAATATATATATATATATATATATATATATATATATATATGTATGTATGTATGTATGTATGTATGTATATGTATATGTATATGTATATGTATATACATACATACATATATATATGTCACAACCCCTGGTATGCCCAAATATGGGAGGAAGTTCACTACTTCCATTCTCTGTCCATTGGCTCATCACAAGAGACCATCCAGACAGAAACCCAATATTTTTACTGTTGCCTTTTGTTACATTTGTGTTGTATTTGTGCTGATAAATAAAGGGAGACTAGTATAGATCTATTTCAAGCTATTTAGCTCTCAATGATTACTAAATTATATAATTTTCTTTTAAGATATAAAATGGAGGAAGAGATGGTAAAGGAGACAATGATTAGCTGGGGAAGAAATTTTGGCCATAATATAGAGTTAGAAAAATGGCATAAAGTATGGGAAGGAAATTATAAAGTTACGATGGCAGTAGCTTACAAAGAACACCTCTATAAAATGTTTTATAGATACATATTTGCCCCCAGCGAGATTGGCCAAAATGTACCCAAATTTATCCCCCCAAATGTTGGAGATGTAGCCACAAGTCTGGAACATTCTACCATATGTGGTGGACGTGTCCCATCACAAGGAAGTACTGGTGCAAAATTTGGAACTGGTTGGAAGAAATTACAGAGCAAAAAATAGAACTGAAACCAGAAGCATTCTTATTAGAACTATTAGATCAAAAAATGGATAAACAATTTCAATACATAATAATACACACACTCACTGCAGTCAGGATTGCTTTCACACAAAACTAGAAAAAAATCAATACACCTGCAGATGAAACAATAATTAGAAAAGTATTTGAATGTTCAGAGATGGACAAAATGACAATAGAACTAAAAGAAAGAGAAGAATCGGATTTCTATAAAATATGGAATAGAATTTATAAGTGGCTAGAAAACAGAAGCCAAAACAGAAAATAAAGAAAACAGAAAATAGAGAATATAATGATGATATAAATAATCAAAATTACTATAATTGTTACTACTAATGTTGTTATATAATAGGACAAGGTAAAAGCAATAGGAAGGCAATGCAGAATAGAGAACTATAAAGGCTAAATATGAAAGCCGATACAGAAGGCTGTATAATTACTTTATATTGTTATGTATGTTTTGCGTTTTGTTTTTTCTTGTTGTGCTTTTCTTTCTGTTTTTAAAGATTAAATTGTTCAATAAAAAAAGAGGAGAACCATGTGGCTGACAAATGCTATTAGGTTAGTTGTAAAACATAAGAAGAGCCCTTTCAGTGAATCTAAAATCTTCCCAAACTTTGAAGTAAACGTAAGCATAGGCTAAGTTATATAAGACAGTAATAAGGGAGACAAAAAAGAGTTTGAAGAACACTTGGCTAGAAATATAAAAACCAACTATAACCATTATTCAACTACATTAAAAGTAGAACACTGACCAGTGAACTGCTGGACCAGGAGCTGATAAGTGAATGAAAGGAAAAGAGATTCAACCTAGAAATAAGGAGAAATTTTCTGACAGTGAGAACAATCAACGAATGGAACAAAATTTGCCTTCAGAGGTTCTGGGAGCTTTATCACTGGAGGCTTTCAAGAAGAGACTGGACTAACATCTGTCAGAAATGGTGTAGCGTCTCCTGCTTGGGCAGGGGGTTGGACTAGATGACCTACAAGATCCCTTCCAACTCTGTTAATCTGTTAGTTTACAGAGGAGATAGTGAATAAAGTAATGAGTGATTTGCATCTGCCTTCACCATGGAGGTCTTAGATAAATACAGAAGCTTTAACCAATGTTTAGAGAGTAGGTCTAGGCACTGATAGCAAAGATGTGCTAGAACTTACTGAAGTTATAAATAAATATATTGCTACAGTCTCGTGGCAACCACTTGAAAGTCTTCAAGGAACCGAAGTAAATAATGTTGCTGATCTTATAAAATAATATGTAATATGTCCTAAGTCTGGCACTAGGCCTCAAGAATATATGAAACAGAAAGAGAGAGGAGAAGGAGAGGGGAAAGAAAGACAGACAGACAGAGAAGGAGATTGGTTACTGGAGTTCTGTAATTGGAAAGCTGAAGATTTCAAATTATAAATTATCCTGCAGGATCTTGCAATAACTAAATTCCTGGACTTTGTGTCCGAAATTCAATCAGAGACAAAGGGAAAATCAATAGCATTATTATTAAAGGTTGCACAGTATGTGAATGTTCTGTAATAACAGCTACACAGTATGACCCTCCAATTATCAGTACCTTTAATTTATCTGCTTGTTAGCTCTGTTGGAGGAGAAGTACTAGAACAGCTTGCCTAAAATACTGGAAGCATAGCTTCTCCTCTAAGGCTTTGTTCTGTCTCATCTGCTAGCGCACCTAACTAAACATGGTTGGTCCTGGTTAAAACTTGGATAGTAATCATATCCACATATTTCTGTAAAATGTCCCATCATTCAAATATATTTACTTGATTATGAATGCTTTGTCCATATCAAGAGCCGGATAATCAACTCTCTTTCTTGCATTTATCCATTTCTCAATGATCTGCTTACAAGCCAATATCTGATCTGAATGTTCTCTGTCTGACATAAAACTGCATGAAACTTCTCAAATTTTATCCCTGTCATCTTTCATAGCCTTTCAATCAGAATTCTGCTCAACACTATCTTGGGCACATCTAGAAAATAAATTCCACCATGCAAGTAATGTTGATATATTATTTTACCCTTTGTATTCATGGACAATTGCAGAATTCTTCCAGACATCAGGCACAGATGCAATCTTCATATACAAACAAGTTTCTGGCCACACCATAAACAAATCATGTCCATATTTTACCATTTCTCTGATATGCCGTCTAAGCCATTGTTTTCTCTCTTTGGCACCATGTTGCACAATTATTGGTTTGTTTCTCTACATGTTAGGCAATTTCTTTCTCTGATTTTCCTTTTTTTGCAGCAATCATTCTTATGATTTTTTTTCCCTCATTGGCACTTTCTTTCACTTTATTATTCCATTAAGAATTTTAATTGTGTTACCCCTATATTGTAAGGTCAAAGAGAAATGGGTATTGTTTAGAACAAATTGGGGTTTGAAAATACAGCCTGACATGTGAACTGTGGCCCAGCTGAATTGAAACTCAGATCATCTTGGTTGTTCCATGTTTTGGCTGAGATAAACCTGACTGCCATTTAATTTAATTTAGGAATGGAGAACTTAATGCCTTTGAACATAATCTAGTTTATAAAGCCTTAGTCAAGGCTCTTTCCTTTTCTTAAAGTCCCATCATGGTTGGTTGTCCCATATTTTCTTATCACCTCCCTTTGGTTGAAGAATGTCATACAGCAGGGATGTCAACTCAATTTCGTTGAGGGCCACATCAGGATTGTGTTTGGCGTGGGAGTATGGCCAGGAGGCGTGGCCAGCTCAACGTCACTCATGTTGGGAGCACCTGTGGTTGTTCAAGCAGTCTGCCAGAAAAAATGGGCTCCCAAGCTCCATTTTCAGCTACCACAGCCTCCTGCAACCCTCAGCCAGTGACAATGAAGCTCAGGAGGGTCACACACGGCCCTCCAGAGCTCTGCTTTTACTAGCAGACGTCCCACAGGCTGGTCCTTCGATGTTTTCAGGGTGGCCAGATCTAGCCCCCAGGCCTTGTGTTTGACACCCCTGTCATAGAGTAAAGCTTTCTTCACTGAAACCCTAGCATCACTGTCAGAGGTGGGTTGCTGCCGGTTCAGCCCAGATCAGGAGAACCGGTAGTAGCGGCAGTGGGAGGCTCCACCCACCCACCCTGACACTTCCACACAGAAGCGTCGCATGTGCATGCATGAGCAAACTGGTAGTGAAAATAATAGAAACCCACCACTGATCACTGTATTGGAAATTTAACATTTATATCTTTTTCACCAAAATATACAGCAAATGCTTGCCTATTTCTCTCAATTAGCTTTCTCTGGTTGCCTGCTTCAAGTTTCACTTAACCTATGGGCTTGAATGGGCCAGATAATCTATGCAGACAATTTAAGCAATTATGTCTGATTGTTAAATCCATTGTTTTTGGAAGCAGTGTCTACCAGCAGAAAGTGTGCAACCATATAATTCATGAGGGTTTAGGTTGAAATCTTGTACTCTCTGGAAAAATCTCCCTGGACTACAGAATTCCACAGATTTCTTTACCTTCTTCTCTTTTTAGTTCAGTATGTGAAAACACATTAGCTAAAATGATTTGGAGAGTTTGTGGTTCATATATTTATTTATTGTGTTCAATCTATATGGCTGCCCATTTCACCTTGGGAATGCTAACTTTAGTTAAAAACATACCCAACAAAGAAAATAAAATCTATAACCAGCACTGACGGGAATCCAGCCACTGTCTAACCATGTTATATGTTATATATTTTTTGTTTTGAATCCCACTGTCCCTGAAAGATAACCCTATTATTCAACCTCAGCTGATATAGTATATGACCCACATCTTTGGAAGTGGTAGATTTAAGACTACATCCAACACACTTCTATAATAAGTGACCCAATTAAAAGGCTAAGGTTGTCCAACATTTAAGGAGTAGGCAGATTTCAAATAAGCATTTGATTAGGAGCTGCAAGTTTCAACACTTGATTTACAATTGCTTGCTTCTGCTTCCAGCTACAAATGATGGTGCTATTACTGTAGAAGAGACACTACTTCTGCATCATTACCCAGATCTTCATTTTCACAGATAGTTTAGTTCAAGATCTCTGCCTAATCATTTATTTTAATGGAGTGCTAATATGGAAAGTGAGTGTGTTAAATCCTTCCATGTAAATATTTTAGGTGTTAGTAGCATCCCTTTTCTATACCTACTTTTAATGCAGTAATGTTACATTCTCTGGAGACTGGGACACCTAACTGAAATACAGACTTTAATCTTCCCCCTTCTTTGTGCTCTGTTGAGATAACATATAATTAGCAGCAAGGTTCTCCCTTTGTAAAACTATGTCTGAAATATACTACTAGCACAGGGTCTTACTGAATTGCCTGACCTATCTTGAGCACATTTTTCTCGGAACAAATCACATCATGGCACAAGGTTAATAGTGGGACTGTCTATCTCTGAATATTTCTGCCTGGGTCCCACAAAATCCAATAGAATAAGTATATTGTGGTCCTCTCTGTATTTATTTTATTGAGACCCAGGAGACGCGCCCTTTCTGTCACTATACCTGGCCTCTGGAACAACATAATTCCTGATATCAGAATGATCCCAATCCTGCCAATCTTTTGTAAGACTTTGAAAATTTGGTTTTTCCCTTGGGCATTTGCCAGGATTTGGAGTAGCCTACTTTTGGGAATTAGCAAATTAAATGAAATTTGCTTCAGGAACACTGTGCTTTCATTTCTGAAGTTCTGGTGTCTTTTAATAATATTTAATCTCAAATTTGTCCCCTTCCCAAGACACATTGTGGAACAAATAAGTGAACCAAAACAAATCCAAGAGACAAGGGGAAAAATGCAAATCTCTCCCACTTTTTCTTCAATGGCAAAATTCTCCAAGATAACAGGAAAAAAACACTTCCTTTTTTTTCTTAAAAAGCAGAGTCGCTTTAAGATTCATGAGAAATCTAGTCACTTACGAACATAACTGAATATAAATTAAGGCACAGCCATATATTGTTGAAGTTATTCTGTGATGTATAAATGTACAGATATTATCAAGTAGAGAGGCACAGTTTCAGTCCATTGGAAATGTCAAAAACATGTCCTTATAAATGTCATATTCCTGCTTAGTTATATTAATATCTCTTAAAAAGTCATGCTCAAATTTTTCATCAATATTCATTGGAAGCCAAACTGTCTAAATACCCTGTATTCATGTGATTTATTTCAAATGCAATATTTTTTTATCCGAGAACAAATTCCATGTAATTTGGAAGAACAATGTAGCGTTGTCACTGAGTAATGCGAGTAATACAAGAACTGCATTGACAGCCAGTATGTTTCTAGATGTGATTCATGATGCTACTAAAAAGTGAAAAATTCTCAATCCTGGGACCTAGCTATCTGCAAAACTATTTGCTCAAAGGAAAATTGTTCCATGCAAGATCTCCCAAGTGAAATCCCAAGAATCCCATTCCTAAGGAGGCAAAGAAGAAAGGGGATTCAGAAGCAAGTATTTTCTGCCAGAGGTCACCTTCTGTGATCCCTAATACTCAAGAAGTTGGTGAAAACCTACTTGGAGAGAGGAACCATGATGAATATACCAGTATGTATATAGGCACTGCTTAATAGTTGCTATGTCTCTCTCTGATACACATTTGTTGTTGTTGTCACTGTTCCCTCTAAGGTGCGCGGCTGCGCGGCCGCACACGTGGCAAGAAACCCCCGCGCAGCAGTTTCTAACTGCCGCGCAGAGATTTCTATCAAAGCAAACGGGGCAAGTCCTTTGCAGGTGGCTAGAACTGGCCGCCCGCAAAGGACCTCCCCAGACTTGTTTTGATGAGCCGCCCGTGGCAGTGGTGCCTCTCCCTCCACACGGAGCACCTGAGCTGGCCCCCATGTTATCCCTCCCCCTTCCTCCTCTACCGTGCTTTTGAGGAGCCATGAGGCCGCAGGAGCTAGTAGGAAAGCGGCGGAGGTGGAGGCGGCAACAGGGGTAACCCAGAGCCCAGCTGAGGTGCTCCGAGGGGAGGGGGAGGCGCCACTGCCGCTGCCATGGGCGGGGGCGCCAGCAGGAGCTTGGCCGGCTTCACCTCAGCCGCAGCGCTGGGCAGCAAATGTGTTGGTGCTGTTGGAGGAGGAGGAGGAGGTGGCAGCAGTTATTCTAGTGGAGGCAGGGGCTCGTCGGCGTCTTCAACGGCAGCCCTGTCCCTTGTGAAAAAAACTGAAGATGGAGCAGTGAATGAATAAACCATAAAAGCAATAAATAGTTAATGCGTAAGTAAGCTGAGGAGCAAGTTCTCAACTAAGGAAGCAATATAAGAAAGAAATATAAAAAGCTCAATATGCCAAAACACTTATTTTAGTCTTCATTTAATTACTTGTATTGTAGTCTGATGTAACATCTTTTTAAAGTTAACGTTAGTTAGAAAAGATAGGGTACAAAACTTAAATAATAAAAAAATTGTACATTCATTTTGAAAAATAAATGCAATACTTGATTAATTTCATATCTTTATTTAAAATAGTTTTGGCATGGCATATGATTTTATTGACTCAGTTGGAAATGATGTGGATGTTGTATCTGATTCTGAGGTATATATATTCTTAAGTAACATAACATAGCATATAGTCCAAACTTGCTAGACTATTTAATTGATCTTACTACTTTAAAGGAGGAGAGTTTCATGATAAATTATTTTATTACATTTATGTTGCACTTATATATTATATTTATTACATGTATATTCCACATTATATATTTGTATTGTTATTTTAGTGTTTATTGTCAATTTTGATAGATATTTGAGATTTTTTTTTTTTGAGATTTTATTAATATTTATAGGCCGCCCTTTTCCCTGAGGGGACTCAGGGCGGCTTACATAAAATAGGGAAGGGAGGGTACAAGACAATAAACGCAAAACAATACATAAGAGTAAAATAATACACAACATTCATTCATCATTCGGGTGGGGATAGATTATCTTTATCCCCAGGCCTGATGGGCTAGCCTGGTCTTAAGGGCTGTGCGGAAGGTCTGGACGGTGGTGAGGGTACGAATCTCCATGGGGAGATCGTTCCAAAGGGTCGGAGCTACTACTGAAAAGGCTCTCCTCCGTGTGGTTGCCAGTCGACACTGACTGGCAGATGGAACTCGGAGGAGGCCTAATCTATGCGATCTTATTGGTCGCAAGGAGGTAATTGGCAGGAGGCGGTCTCTCAAGTACGCAGATCCACTACCATGGAGGGCTTTATGAGTGACAAGTAGAACCTTGAAGCGCACCCGGAGATCAACAGGTAGCCAGCGCAGCTCGCGGAGGATAGGTGTTATGTGGGTGAACCCACAATCACTCGCGCGGCCGCATTCTGGACTAGCTGAAGTCGCCGGATGCTCTTCAAGGGCAGCCCCATGTAGAGCACATTGCAGTATTCCAGCCTAGAGGTCACAAGGGCCCGAGTGACTGTTGTGAGGGCCTCCCGGTTCAGGTAGGGTCGCAACTAGCGTACCAGGCGAACCTGGGCAAATGCCCCCCTGGTCACAGCCGTCAGAGGTGGTCGAAAGTCAGCTGTGGATCCAGGAGGACTCCCAAGTTGTGAACCCTCTCTGAGGGGTATAAAATTTGACCCCCCAGCCTGAGCGATGGAACACTGATCGAATTATTGGGAGGGATACACAACAGCCACTCGGTCTTCTCCGGGTTGAGTACAAGTTTGTTAGCCCTCATCCAGTCCTTCACGGCCTCAAGACCCCGGTTCATCACGTCCACCGCTTCATTGAGTTGGCACGGGGCGGACAGATACAACTGAGTATCGTCCGCGTATTGATGGTATCTTATCCCGTGCCTCCGAATGATCTCACCCAGCGGTTTCATGTAGATGTTAAATAGTAGGGGGGATAAGACCGAACCCTGCGGCACCCCATATGTTAGGGGCCTAGGGGTCGATCTCTGCCCCCCCCCCCACTAACACCAACTGCGACCTGTCCAAGAGGTAGGAGGAGAACCACTGCAAAACAGTGCCTCCCACCCCCACCTCCTGCAGTTGTCGCAGAAGGATACCATGGTTGATGGTATCGAAAGCCGCCGAGAGGTCAAGGAGAACTAGGATGGAGGCATGGCCTCCGTCTCTGGCTCTCCAGAGATCATCGGTCAATGCGACCAAAGCAGTTTCTGTGCTGTAACCGGGTCTGAAGCCCGACAGGAAGGGGTCGAGATAACTGGCTTCCTCCAAGGACCGTTGAAGCTGGAAGGCCACCACCTTCTCGACAACCTTCCCCACAAAGGGGAGGTTGGAGACTGGACGGTAATTGTTGAGGACAGCTGGATCCAAAGATGGCTTCTTCAGGAGGGGTCTCACCACCACCGCTTTAAGTGCGGCAGGGAAGTGCCCCTCCCGAAGAGAGGCGGTAACAACCGCCTGGATCCAGCCTCGTGTCACCTCACTGCTGTTGGCAACCAGCCATGAGGGACACGGGTCCAGTACACAGGTGGAGGCACTCACAGCTCTCATGGCCTTGTCCACATCCCCAGGGGCAACATCCTGAAACTCAACCCAGAGGTGGTCTACCAATTCATCCTCTTGTGCCTCGGCTGGAACTGCAGGGATGGAGTCCAAATCTGACCGAAACCGAGCAATTTTGTCCACTAAGAATTGGGCATAATCCTCAGCTCTACCCTGCAAGGGTTCCCCCGTATCCCTCCTATTTAGGAGGGAGCGGGTTATCCTAAACAGGGCGGCTGGGCGGGACTCAGTGGACGCAACCAAGGTGGCAATATGAGATCTTTTTGCTGCCCTAAGTGCCCTGATGTACTCCTTGGTGCTGGTTGTTAGGAGTGCTCAGTTCGATTCGGATTTATCGGACCTCCATAGGTGCTCTAGGCATCTCCTCCGGCGCTTCTTCTCCCGGAGCTCCTCGGTGAACCAAGAAGGCCTCCGGGATCCGCCGCCTCGGAGGGGCCGTAGTGGCGCAATCCGGTCAAGGGTCTCCGATGCTGCCGAGTACCAGGCAGCAACCAGAGTCTCAACCGGACTGTGGGTGAGAGTATCAGGAATAACCCCAAGCTCCGTCTGGAACCTCAAAGGTTCCATAAGTCGCCTGGGGCGGAACCACTTGGTCGGTTCCTCCTCCCTACAGTGGGGGTTTGGTCTCCGAAAGTTGAGCCTCAGTAGGCAGTGGTCTGACCACGACAGGGGTATGATCTCATTACCCTTCAGACCAAGATCACAAGATATTATATTGATAAATCAATACTGATGTAATCATACTAAATATGATTACTGATGTAATCATACTAAATATGATTACTGATGTAATCATACTAAATAACAATTACTGCTATTATTTATCAGCATTAAATATTTACAGTTTTTAATATTGAGTTAGTCATATTTTAGAATAATAGGATTATCTTTTAATAGGATAATTGGCAAGATCTAATTCAAATGTGATGGGTTGCATTCCAAAGAATGTGAGAGGATAGGTTGCCTGCAAAATGCCAGGACCCAGGCTGTTGGTGCCATGTCTCTCTCTAGCCAGTCTAACAATTTAAAAGCTGAGCAGAGAGCCTTTTTTTTTCCAGTTTGAGCGGAAAAGTATAGTGTTTGAGTGGCACATTTTCATGCCTGGCATTCATCAGGCTGAAACCTCGCTCGCAATCGGTGCTTGACGCTTGGAATGTTGCGCAAATGTCCAGCAGACGTGACAGCAGTTCAAACTTTTGCTCTCTTAGGTGCTTAGGCATGAAACTGTGCAGCTCAAACACTATACTTTTCCGCTCACACTGAAAAAAAATTAGAGGGAACATTGGTTGTTGTTAGTTGCAAAGTTGTTTCCGACCCATCGCGACCCCATGGACAACATTCGTCCAGCCCTTCCTGTCCTCTACCATGCTCTGGAGTCCATTTAAGCTCACGTCTACTGCTTTGGTGACTCCATCCATGATACACATATACATACATACACACACATATATACATATACACATGCACACATACACACATTATATATAATAAAAGATATACAATGACATTTATGACATATTTGAATAATGCACACAGATCCACATACAGAAAGACATTTTGTTCACAGCTTTTGTAAGCACCTTAAATGTATTTGATTTAAGCAGCATAAAAGCAAGTCTTAGTTTAGTTTAATCATCTGAAGTATCTCTCTAGATATTTTGAGTCCAAGGAAAAAATTTCCTTTAACCATTGAAACTGTCCAGAAAGAAGTAAATTTGACAAGATACAGCACCCCACGCCCACCAACCATGTATTCCTATTTAGATAAATACACTGAAAATACTTAAAAACATTAATTTTACTAATGTTGGCTTAGAAATTCAAGTTAATCATTATAGTGACTATTCAATTTATAAATATGATAGTAAGTACACATACATATTTTATATAAAGTTAGTATAAAGTATATATTATATCTAAAGTTAGTATAAAGTTAGTATAAAGATACGTATCTTTAAAATGTTTTATAGAGTTTAGTGATTTTCTTCAGTTGTTAGAGTTTTTTGTTTGCAAGGTTTAATGTTTTAAATTGGTTTTAAATTTGTGATAAGCCTCCTAAACTCACCTTGAATAGAGCAGCCATATAAGTTAAATGAATGGATGAAAGGATAGATAATGAATGAATTTCCTTTCACTTTTCTGCTTGGTTGCAAATTCTAAAGGTTCTGTAGTATATACACATCAAATAATAATCTAAACAGGGGGGGAGGGTAGGAGGGAGGGAGGTTTTATGAGGGGTGTTAGACTTTAACGTAATATGATTGCACATGTATAATGTTCTCTCTTATTTTTTCTTTATAACTATGATATGTTAAGTATACTGTTATGGAAGTATAAATACTATCAACATAGATTGAGTTTGCTCAGAAGCGGAAATACACCAATGACAGGAAGAGTGGGAAATAGAGGGGAGATGGGAAGAGGGGGTGGAGAGGGTGAGGGGGGAAGATGAGGAGGATAAGGATGAGTGGAAAGAAAGATGGGAAGAGAGGGATAGGAGAGAGGGGGAGGGGGGAGGATGAGGAGGATGAGGATAGGCTGGAGTGGAATGTAGGGAGAGGAGAGGGAGAGGGGAAGGGGAAGTAGAGAGAGAAGGGATGATGGAGGGAAGATAGGAAGTAGGAGAGAGGTAGAAGAGGGAGGTGTATGGAGAACAGAAGAGCTAATAAGATGACAAGAGGAACTGATATGATCATTATTTGTTACTATATGATACTGGCTATGTATCGTATACATGTGATTGTATGTTGTGAAAATGGAAATTAAAAAAATATATTAAAAAAATAATAATCTAAACAGGATATTGTTGCCTTAATCTGCCTCCAACAAAAAGGAAAAATCTCATTATTCCTCGTGTGGATTTGAATGGAAAATTGCATTCTACTTTAAGAATTCCTGAGACAAAACAAGATTATTTGGAAAGAATAAAAAAGAGACCGTTACATACTAACACACAGTATGGTAGTTTCCACCAAGGTCCTCTGATCTGGCGGGAAAATACTCAAAGGTGGTTGGTTAAGACGTCTGACAGCTCCCTATGAAAGGGCTGCTGCCAGACAGAGTCTTTGCTGGATTGTACATAGTTGTCACTTAATAAAGAACTGTTGTTACTGCAAGCCTGAGTTTGCCTCTTCCATTCACTCAATCTAACAGAGACATTGCTAATAATTCTTTAATCAATCTCTCTGCATCTAATCAAATATCCTAGCGATATTCATCTCAGCATATTTGAAGCTAAATTCTTAATTAATGGTTTCAAATATTTAGTCCTTCACCATAGATAAACCTTGCCTGAAAAGAATGACCGGACCTTACCATTATCTTTTTGAATCGCTTAGCAAAAATCACAGATAATATTTTAACATCCGTATGCATTCATTAAATAGGTTTATAATTAGCACAATGAGTATGACTTTGTGTTTTAGAAATTACTACAAGGTAAGCTTCATTATTTCCACACTGCAGCCTAAGTTGCTTTTCTCCTGTGCCACTTCAGGATGCTTTATAACTCAACCTCAGAAATTCTGTGCCAGTTGCAATGAGCTGGCAATAGGGCCAGGGTAATACTCATTAAGGGTTATGACCCCTACAAAACCTAGTAAGTCATTTGCCTGCTTCTTATTTTTCCCACCCATGCAGGGAAGGCAACCTTTTCTGGCCAAGTCATATTCAATGCCAGATTTCAATTTCAGGATTGTTCCCTCTTAAATCTCTATATCAGTGATGGCTAATCTTTTTGTCCTCAGATGCCAAAAACATAATACAATGTGCATGCCCCATGCAACCCCCACGTACATGCACACATGACCACCACCACCTGCACCCCATTTTGGGCCTAGCCCTACCTCCCTGAAGCCTCCCGAGACCAAAAATTGGGCAAGGGGGGGGTGCACTGCCTGCATCCCCGTCTCCCCGTGCATGCCCAGGCTGTTACAGGAGTTATGTCAGCCTTGTATGCAGATTTATACCTCTCTAGCATTCATCTCCATTGTTGAGTGATGCATTTCCTGCCTCTCTAGGATTTATCCCTATCTGTTCCTGTGAGGCACTTCCTGTTCCTGTTGGATGTATATCTCTTGTATAGTGGTTTGCAGAGAGCAGCAAGTCAGTGGCTGGCATGCTTGGTGGAGCTCAGCTGGGGTTTGAGTGCTGGCAGAGAGGCCTCTGCATGCCACCTGTGGCACAGGTGCCATAGGGTTGCCATCACGGCTTTATATTACACTTTCTCTTTCCTTTGCCACATTTCCTCCTATCTCCATTGAGACTTAAGCAGATTCTGTCTACTACTTATAATTACATTAGGATACACCAAGGCTCTGGAAATTTTTCCCAAGGGGAAGCCAGATGGACATTTTAGCAAATTGTTTTAGACACTCTCTCTGTATATCATTCTCTGGCTGGTTTTATCCATGGCATTTTCATAATTTATATTGTTGCTAGGCTGAAAAACATTATCAAAAGGAAATAAAGAGAAGGGGATGTCTAAAACGATGAAACTAAAAGTGAAGGAGTACGGATTACTCAACCCACTTTTGGTCTTGGTCCTGCCCATTGCCAGATTAGCTCAGTGGGAACGAGCCACTACTGAATGAAAGGATCAGTCCTAGAGGCTGATTAGGCTGCTCAGATTTCTTGTACTGATCTGGGTTACTGATTGGAGTGGAATTTAAGATACCTGATTAAGAAGTGTTAAAGTAACTGGCAACTAGAAAATGATTGCTTGTGCAGATGGCAACACAGGACGTTACGCTGATGTTGATGACTTGTCACTCTCTGCTGAGAACATCTTGCTATGGGGGGGACAGCCAGAGAATTTCAATAGCTTTGCCATTTTTCAGACCGCTAGCCATACAACAAAGCTGATGTTACATTGTTTAGAAGCAAAAGGAACTTCAGGCTTGTGGAATGCATAAAATAAATAAGCACTATTGCTTTTTTTTTCCAGCATCAGTAAGTGCTGATGCCTCTTGCTATTTCTTTTTTAATTTTATTTGCCAGATTTGGAACTAATAAACCTAGTCTTCCTCTTCTTTATCTGGCGCAGTCACCATGAAATCAGCATGCTGGTTATAGCATCTGTATAATTAGATGTTTCTCTTTTGTAGAGTGAAGTCTTTATTTCATATAAAAAAAGATACGGATTGGAAATATGGTCTGATAAGATAAACACAGCCTAGCCGGGGTGTATGTGCTGTGTTTACACAAACAGCCTATTTTTTAGTGGCAGTGATAGCAGCATAATTCGGTTTCTTTACTGATTAAAAAAAAGTTTCTAATCCTTCAAGTGAATTGGCACTTGAAAGTGTTAGAAAGACAAGTTACAACTGCAAAATACAGATAGGTCACTGAGTAAGTTTTGTAACTATTAGAAGACCTTCAATATACTGGACTGCCATTTGCCCTTTTCCTGTAATTGACAGTAATAGAATAAATGAAACATAATAAGAAAGCAAGGTAGAGGTTTGTGCTATGCATAACTGCTTTGTAGAATTTTAATTGCCTAGACTAACATTTATACAATCCTGAAAACACGTGCCATTTTTGATGCAAATTAAATAAATCTCTTCACCAGCCAAATTCATTGAGAGCCAATATTTTCATGAGGTAAGCAAGAATTCTTTTCAATGTGTAATTGAACTATCCACAATGTTTATGGAGATTCTCAGTCATCCAGAATCATGGTTGTCCCACTGGCGTTTTTTCAGTCAGAAATGAAGAAGCTTCTTGGATGAGATGTGAAACATCTTCAAGGAAAAACCAAGTCCAGTTCCCTTTGGAAAAATCATCTTTGTCAGAACTATCCACAAGCACAACGTAGCTGCAAGTTTCAAAAAACAAAACAACCCTAACTTAACTGCACCTTCAAGTATACTAGGACAAGGCTATACATGAATTTGCTCAGTTCTTGAACAGAATAGATGGAGAACTGTTGCAGAATGAGAGAGTTTTCAGTGCAAGGTAGCTTTTATTCCTAACTATGAATTTATTGCCTTTAAAATTTTGATTGGGTCCCTTGATTTTTAGAAATAATGTCAAAATGCCTCTCTACAACTTAACCTAAAAATATGAGTAATAATCACATAATCCTGCCTTATTTTTCTCTGTTGTTTAATCAAATCAAGTTTTAGTGCATAATCTTATTGAGGGAAAGGATCTGACTCCTTTTATTTTATAACATACCATGCATACTCAGAGGGTTACAGAAGTAATAATGATATATTTTATTATTTCCACTTGTGGTCTACAAGCAGATATTTTAATTCCGTCCAATAAAACTGCTAGCCGACTTCACGCTAAACATAAAAGCTGAATGAATTGCTCTCCATCCACCAAATATTATTGATATCTGGCAGTCAGAGTGTTTCTTTTAATTCAGAATAATGTATTTTGCTTTTTGAAGATATCTTATATTTCATTCATTCATCCATCCAGTCATTCAATTTAAATAGCCACCCATTTCACCCATATTCTCAAATTTACAAAAAAATAAGCAAAATCATACTAACAAAATGCAATTAAAGTAATAAAAATTATTAAAACCATTAAACACATAATCAGTAGGAGACATTATTAAAATGCATCTAAAAAATAAAAATCTCTATATAGACCAAAATATAAAATAGAATACAGATTTTACATAAAATTTAACTTCTTTATGTAAGCTCATCAATATCTTTGCATAGTCAAAGCAACAGCTCATTGCTGTCTTCCTTAATCTGAGATGTCTGATGACTATTCCACATTATCCTCCAGATAACATCACTGTGATTGGCCAGGTTGAAGTGAACTATTATCCACCAAGGATACTGGATTGATGAAGACAAATCCAGTAGCTCTTGGCTTCAGCAAATTTGGAAGGTGGAAGGTGCCGATCCATGTTTAATGGTGTTCTTAAATACTCTCCTGTTATGCAATAGTCAATAAATGAAGAATGACTTATTATGAGATTAAAATGGATGGCATAAACAGCACTGTTTCTAAACATAACATTCTGGTGACATAGAGTATTGCAGTGGGATGGTTTATCTAATCCCCAATATTTCTTTTTTGTATGAAGTACAAAGTTCTTTCTAGTATAGCCTGGAATATAGATCAAATCCCATTTTATTTCAGAACCTTTTGATCTCTTCCATTTCCTGAAATAAATTCACATTCAGTTCTAATCAAAAATGTTTAAATAACAGTTATTACCAGATTTTTATGTTATGATGAAAGAGTCATAAAATAAAACTGCACAATTTGTAACCCTGGTAATGCTTTAGCAGAGATGGATTCTTTTCACTGAACTTTAAGGGCAAAAATGGCAGCATGGAAAACTGGACACAATTCTGGAGAAAAAAATTTAGGGCTTAAACTTGGCAAGACGTCTTTCCCTTAAACTGTGGTAGAACAAAGAGAAATTATGAAGGGTTTACTAATCCTGATAAGTAGCTTGAGTGAAAAGAAGTTCCAGGTGCATAAAGAAGTTCCAGGTAGACTCTCTGGGCACCTTTGATTATATTAAATATTAAGATTGTATAAATAGTATACAATACTATTCATAGTATTCAATTGTATACAATATAAACAATTGCCAAATATTGACCACTTACTACTATAGCAAAAATTTTATGAAGAGTATTCAAAGAAGAAGCAAAGGGCTATAATTTGTAAGTAGATTTCACAACAGTTTCTTACACTCAACAAGAGTCTGTAAAACTTTTTTTTTCTGCTAACTAGATAAAAATTGCACACCAGGGATGAAATTGTAGCTGAGGCTCCATCAACCAATTCCAATATAGTTTTCCACTCTAAGGATTTTTTTTCTCAACACAAAGGTTGACTTTTGTTGGAGCCTCTTGTCCAACAACTCATGGTTCCAATGAGAGGTAGCTCAGTATTGCAAGTGGTTCTCTTAACTTCTCAAACCCACTGCAGATGCTCCTTAACAGTTTCCTAAAAACAACAACATTTGCCTTTTTCATTTTCTCACTGGGCAGGAGGAAAAAGAGTAAAAGGGGAAATGATGCAAGACAATGTCAAAGCATGAAAGAGAAAGAAACGAAGGAGTGGCATGGAGGAAGCAACTGAATACATTAATCTTTGGCTCTAGTCATGCTGGGTTTGACTAACTGACTGATGAAAAGCAGTCCTTGAATGATTGTCTGCAGAAATCAGAAAACTGTCTTTGCTTTATGGTAAAATCTGGGCAACCTTTTATCTGGTCAGATGTCATGTGTGAGGTTTTGCAGCAGCCAAGAGACAAGAATTGAGTGGAGCCTCCAGGGGCATCCACACAAGTGGTCAACAAGATCAAAATGGCAGGTGCAACCAGACAATTAAGTCCTGCTCCTTTTTATGCTACATCTGTGATGCATGTTAAGAGGTGAGGTTTCAGCTACTCAATCACACCAATGTTCCCTCTAATTTTTTTTCAGTGTGAGCGGAAAAGTATAGTGTTTGAGCGGCACATTTTCATTCCCGAGCACCTGAATTTTTTTCACAGATGTCACCTAAGACAACAATGAAATCAGTGTTATTTGAAACTCAAAGTTATGTTTATTCAAGGTACCCGCTTAATTAAAAGTGTTATATAATATCAGTATCACTTAACAACCAAAATGTTCTCTCAGAAAGTCTGGCATTTGAAGCACGCAAGTCTTAAAGCTGTCAAGTTACAAGACCCTTGCAGCCCTAACCCTTTAGGGAAAAAAACCCAGGGGTCTTCAAACCTGACAGCTTTAAGCCTTGTGGAATTCAACTCCCAGAATTTCTCCTCCAGTCATGTTGCAGCAACGTCATCTGCATGGATCTGCTCCATCTTCGGTTTTTTTCACAGGAGGCAGGGCTGCTGCTGAAGATGCCAACGAGCCCCCACCGCCACTGGAATATGCATTTGTTTAGCATGACATAGAATAGTCTTTCAACCAGAAGTATGGAATAAAAGAGAGACTGATAAATATTTAAAAAAAAATAAAACCAAAAAGCAGCTATTTATTTGAGTTCTAGATAAACATTTAGTTCAGATTTAATAGTGTTTCAGAGATTTGGCTGTCAGCTATTTGTGTATGTATGTTATTATTATGGAAGGTTAGATGAGATTTCACCAACATTATTCACCCCTGATTAATGCATTCATTCTAATAATCGAGTCTGACTCTGAATTACAAATCTATGTCTGAAGAATCTGGGTTAAGTTTTGGATTGGAAATTTGGGGAACATGAAAGTTTATGCATCATTTTTGTAATTTTTTCATTGGGTCTTAATAATGATTTTATTCATTTGGGATTTGGGGGTCTTTTTTCATAGGCTTAACACAGCTCTAATTTTGTCATTAGGAGCAATGTAACATTGGCCACTAATGTATTGTATACAGGTTGCCTTAGAAGGTAATACCTTTTGTATAGTAGGAACTTAAGATAGGCAGACTTCATACAGATAAACAATTGAGAAATATTGTTCTTTTTAAAAAGCAGTGTTAATTGCTGCACCTTTCTCATATTAAGTATATTAGCTCAAGTTCATGTTAGGAAAAACTTTCAGTCTTAAAGGTTTGGTGAGGAGAAATCCAAAAATTCTTTTAAAGAATTTAAATTAAATTTGAGGCTGCCTCTGCTTTCGCTCTCCCTCCCTCAGCTGTGCAGCAGCAGCAGCGGCAGCTCTCAGCCTACGGCGGCAGCATCACGCAGGCTGTGGAAGGAGGAGGAGGAGGAGGAGGAGGAGGGAACCAAAGAGAGGCTTTTACCGGGCCTGCACCCCACAGCCAGGACCGTCCTTGCGCCTCAAGCCGCGTTTCTTCCTGCAAAGCCCTTCGGGCAACCCAAGAGTTCCACCTGACACCCAAAGGGCTTTGCAGGAAGAAATGCGGCTTGAGGCGCAAGGACGGTCCTGGCTGTAGGGCGCAGGCCCGGTAAAAGCCTCTCTTTGGTTCCCTCCTCCTCCCCCTCCTTCCACAGCCTGCATGACGCTGCCGCCATAGGCTGAGAGCTGCCGCTGAAACAAGTCTGGGGAGGTCCTTTGTGGGCGGCCAGTTCTAGACGCCTGCAAAGGACTTCCCCACGTTTGCTTTGAAAGAAATCTCTGCGTGGCAGTTAGAAACTGCTGCGCGGGGTTTTCTTGCCATGTGCACGGCCGCGCAGCTGCGCATCTTAGAGGGAACAGTGAATCACTGTTGACTTCCTTTGCAGATGCCCTTGTGGGCTCTTGGTCACAAATGACAGGATGGAATGTTCTACATAGGATTTATTTTAAATGGGACGTGCCTATTTTAAAACTTAGTACTGTGTCCATGGGACACAGTGGTTCAGTGGCTAAGATTCTGAGCTTGTCGCCCAGAAAGGTCAGCAGCTCAGCTGTTCAAATCCCTAGTGCTGCGTAACAGAGTGAGCTCCCATTACTTGTCCCAGCTTCTGCCAACCTAGTAGTTTGAAAGCACGTAAAAATGCAAGTAGAAAAATAGGGACCACTTTGGTGGGAAGGTAACAGCGTTTCGTGCGCCTTTGACATTTAGTCATGATGGCCACATGACCATGGAGATGTCTTCAGTCAGCATTGGCTCTTCGGCTTTGAAACTGAGATGAGCACCACCCACTAGAGTTGGGAATAACTAGCACATATGTGTGAGGGGAACCTTTACCTTTATACTGTGTTCACATATTTTCCAACACAGAATGATAAGAACATTTCCCATCAGATTTCAGAATTTATGGTGGCTTACTTTCAGCCCAGGCTGTTTACCCTATTCCAAGGCAAGAGCAAGGGGAAAAAAGCTACAATGGAACTGATTAATTCATTTCTCAGGTTAACTGTACAGGTTGCTGTAATTATAATGAATGCCCTGACATGTTCTCTTTCTTTTCATCAAGTTGTTTCACATGCATCACAGTTGTTTAAGCATTATGAGAAGGACTTTAAAAAATACACATGCAAGAAAAGAAAAGAAAAACCTAGGGAAAACAGCATCCATGACATCTTGCTGTTTTAGAGAACAGCTCCACAGCGGGAAGCAAGTTAGAGCTCAAGAGAATAATTTCACAGAAATAAGGTGCCATAACAAATAAGGTCTCATAGGAACATTTGTGAATAAAGTAGATAAGCCAATTCTGAAAGTGAAGCAGGGCAAAAACATCCCCAAATGTGTGAGAATATTTTCATCAATCAATTATCCTGCCAAGAGAAGAGATCGTATTTCAAATTCCCTAGCCTGTCATTTGGCCAGAGGATAGAAGACAAGGGATTTAAAGCAGCTTACATGAGAAAAACTGAGCCATAAATAGGTAATTTGGCAGGACAAAAGCTTGGAATATTGTCAAAGGCAAGCCAGTCCAAAATGGCAAGTCAGCTAGTGAATGGTTTAAATTGGGAATTTATCCTTCAAATCTTCTTCTTTATCTGTTTTGGCTTACTATTCAATCATTTAATGCTTTGCCCTTATCCTTTGCTATGAAAAGAGTGGGAAGAGGGCAGGTTACTTTTCCATGCAACATACCCATTTGAGTCATAGTATACATGTGAAAAAATAGAAACAATTCATTCTTAATTATAAATCATTTTGCCCAAATTGATACTAAGTTACATTTATATTATGCTTTTCCTTCTGGAACTCAAGGCATTGTGTAGCCTAGGGATCATCTCTTTTTTAGACACTCAGTGACAATCCTACAAATGGATTAATGGATTAATGGATAATGTTGATAGACTGAGAGATAATGACAGGCCCCCAATCACTCAGTGAGCTCTGAGATTAAATTGGAATCCAAATCATTCTCAATCCACTAAATCAGGAGTATCAAACTCAAAGTCCGTGGAGTATTTAGATCTGGCCCGCGGCACTGCCCTGGAAACAGTGAAGGACCGGTCCACAGTGCCTTTGCTGGTGAAAGTGGATCTTAGGAGGGGGTGTGTGACCCTTGCGAGCTCCGTTTTCACTGGCAGAGAGTTGCAGGAGGCTGTCCCAGCTGAAAATGGAGCTTGGGAGCCTATTTTCACTGGCAGAGTACTCGGGCCAACACAGGTGCACCCAACAAATGTGACGTCAAGCTGGCCACACCCACCCTAGCCACGCCCACCCTGGCTCACCAAATTCAAATAGAACCTTGATGCGGCCCTCAATGAAACTGAGTTTGACACCCCTGCACTAAATCATCCCTGTTTCTGAGCCATGGAAACTGTGTAGTAAAACCAAGAGTCTGGGAGGCCTTTATGTACCCAACCTTTTTCTCTTTTTTTCCTTTTCTTTTTTTTTAGCTCTGCCTTGGAATTTGGCAGTATAGAATGGAGTAATTGGTATAAAATAGCAAACACCACTTCAAGGGCAATTAGAAACTTGCAGCTCTATAAATGAGGCCTAGGATTTTGAAACATGGTTATTACCTTGATAAGATTCACTTAGGAACCTGACCTAGTGATTAAGAAGCGATCCAAGGCATCCTGGACGGAATGAAAATTTCAGGCAAATTTAAATGTTAAAATCAAATCTAATAAATGAGCCACAAGTATAAAATGGTTCCTGAGTTTAATTTTTGGTGGAGGGTTAAAAATCCATAGAAAGATCTGTCTGTATAATGAATCCCAAACAGGATAAATCTAACCTCATGTTGCCATCTACTAATCAGTATAAATCAAAATCAGTGGTTTTTGAGATATATTCATTCTCTCCCTCTCCCTCCCTCCCTCCCTCCCTCCCTCCCCCTCTCTCTCTCTCTCTCTCTCTCTCTGATTCATTTTCAGAATTGTCTTTGGATAACTTTTGTGGCACTTTTAAACTGATGGAAGTCTATGAAGCCAAAGGAAGATTATTTTGGAAGGAAAAACTGTCTTAACTTCCTGATTTGTCATTGTTGGGACTTGAATGTATGAATATACATCATGAAAGAATATAACATTGAGTACTTATCTGGGACAATTAGCAACTATAACTATAAAAGGCAAAAGTAGTATAGAATTATATAAAAGAAAACATCACAATTCATAGCCAGCAAAAGAGTTGTAAGGATACTAGCTGAGGTACAGAGTGAGGGGGGGGGGGGAAGAAAGGTCAAAGAAAAAGAATTAGCACAGCAAGCTAAAAAAGCTAACTTCTAGAAGAATCATTCATGAGATTTTCCTAAATCAGAATTAGCACAGGCTTTGCAGTAGACTATATCACAATCCACCCCTACAATGCTGGCATTGATTTAGCCCTGTTTCTCTGATTGCCAAGCACACCATAGCTTGAAAAAGCATTTGCCACTTATTGAAATCCAATATTGTACTCATTGCTGCAGTCTATCTCAGTTGTTCAAGACAGGAGTTTTCCTAAGCTGCAGAGATGTAAATCTAGACCAGATATCTCTGACAGGCCAGGTTCCAACCACACCCATGTTGGCTTGGCTTTATTTTTGCCCAGGGACACCGAACAAATTGCCTTAAATTACTTTGCTTCTCCTTTGGATTTGGTCCAGACTGATGCTTGCTTTTAGAATGGAGGAAGAGGAAAGAGCTAATGAGATCTGGAAGGAAAACTTGCCAAGAATAATGGAACATGGGTCAGTCAGTTAACATTAGTAGGTTAACTATAAACATTCATTGCACGCGCATGCACAGACCCAGAAAGGGACAATAATTTAAAGAGTTGCAAGGATATTAGCTGAGAAGTGGGGGGGGGGAGTTTTTGTCTTGCTGCGATTTGTTTCGTGTTCTTTTTCCTTGCTGGCCACATTAGATTATTGAACCTCTGTACTATTGTCTAAACAGCTGTTTGAGTTTTATTGATAGTTATAGATACAATCACTGCATATCTATTTACTATATCACTATAATATTTATAATTATAATGAATTATTATAATTTGCTTTAACAGAATAGTAGAACCATTCCATATCGAGGCCCAACCCATTATAGAAACTACATGAGTGATATGATTGTGAAGTACATTTAGCCAGCCCAGTCACAGAAAGCAGCCATTCTGTTCATCTTGATGGCCACAATTAATTACTGATTAGTTTGAAATGCCTTCTAATTACTATTTGTCTTATAATTGGTAGCCACCCTTCTCTCATTACTGCTCAAATTAACGCTGCAGCTTGAACAGTACTATTTCCCTTATTACTTGAAATATTTCAGATGCCAACTGAGACAGCCAACTTTTGAACAAATTCTGTGTCTTCAGATGCCAATTGCCAATCATTTAAATATATAATGCCTTTCTACTTGTCAAGTAGTATCAGAAGTAATGCATGACAATATGAGAAAAATCAAAACACAATATCTAAAAAGTTGTGGTTTTTGTTGTTAAATAAAAATGGCAAAGATCCTCGAAAGGTATGATAGCAAAGGAGTAGAAGCTTAGCTGGTGCTATTTCTCTAATCTCTATAATATGCTAAACTATTTCCATAATACACTAAGCTAACCTACAGTGAACTGGTTTGTATGTCAATGTGCTATGCAAACCCAGTAAATGCAATTTGTTTATGGCTTAGTGTGTTCTGTGAATGCAGACTCTTGATTTGGTTAAATAAATATGGATAAATTAATCACAGATGTGTGTGTGATGTGAACACAGTAGATGTGAAGACAATGGGAAAACATACTGTAGGACTCAAGTTTGCTTCCCTGCCCTAGAAGTAAAATGTAAAAGAACAGACTACATTTAACGTAGGGAAGATTAAGATGAAGCATGCCTATCTCTCTTTAAAAGTCATCAAGTAGAGGATGATATAGACCATGGCTGTCAAACACCTGGCCCACAGGACAGATATGTCACACGCTGGCCTTTCCCATGCCCAGTTTAGTGAAGGGGGGAAGTCACAATACGTCACGTGATGCCACCATGATGACGTGAATTTGATACCCCTGAAATAGACTTCTGTTTTAGAGCAGAGCAAAAAAAAATAGTGTTGAACTACATTTCCAATTTGCCTAAGCCAACAAGACCGTTATTAAGAGATTCTGGAATTTTGTTTAGCAATATCCAGAGAGCCACCAATCCACCTTTCTGCTTTGGGGGACAAAATTTCCTGGGCAGCTGGATCATTCTGCTCTTTCCAGAAACAAATCAGCCTGGGTTTTGGATTTTGATGAGATTCTAGAATTTCATAAATGTCAAATAGAGAGCCTCTTCTATTAATGATTTATTATCTTTTTGCTCTGAAAAGCTTCACTTGTTGATACTTACATTCAAATTTAAACATGGGAGAGATAAAAGGCTGCTTTTACCCCTCTTTGTAATACTTGCATGAGAAATAAGAGATAACCTTAGACACTGAAGCAAATATTCACTGACATTTGATTTCACGATGATTAGCTGAGGAACTGAGGGTGACAAGGGTGAAATTATCATCCATTAAACATCTAATAAGCCAGAACTCGGGTGGCAAAAGCTTGGAGCTTTCCTTCTTCCTTCAGAAATTCTGCTTGAATTCCTAACTTAGTTTCTGCCTCTCCCAGTGGAATATCACAGGTGCCGTTTTATCTCTATCACAGTGGTGACTTCTACCTTGAATTTAAAGGCATTTTAGGAGAGTGCAGTAGGAGGTTCCCCCATTGGATTTTATAGGACACATTTTAGAAGGATCATGAAGAACAAAAACAAAAAGAGAGAAGCTGTTATTCAGAAGAATTAAACAATATTCTTGAGAAAAGCAAAGGAACTGTAAATGGAAAACTTACTTGAGGATGAATTCCATTGAATAGAGCAAGAGAGAATGGGGTAGGGGTGGGGAATCTGTCTTGGAATGATCAGAGTTCTGTAAAATAAAATCTCCTTCAAGTCCTACATGACTCTTGGACCATTCATGGATTGGCTTCTAAAGGAAAGAGGGGCAGTTTTTAATCAATCTCTAGCCCAAACTTCCCATTCAGGTACCAACCAGGTGTTTACTCATCTATGTAGATGCATTTGACCAGAATCCACGTTGACTCTGTGAAGTTTGAATATTTTCAGGTGGGATTCGGGAACATCTTGGGCGGTTAGCCAATCTTTCCTCCCTGGATCCTTGAACCCCGGAGTCCGGGCGCGGGGCTTTTAAGAGTCGCAGGAGAGTTCAGATGGGCGAAAGGTGGGAGAGAAGGGGAGAAGCTGCGTTGCGCCGGCGATGGGAAAGACGGGCGCCCCTGAAAGCGTTTTTGGTGGGCTTTCCTCGAAGAGAGGAAAAGCGCCAAAGCCAGCCAAGGGGAGGGACCCAACAAAGGAGGGAGGGGAGAAGCCGTCCCAGCAGCCTATGGAGGCGATCATCCTCAACTCCGGATTCCACCAAGCTATATAAGAGGCTTCGACGGCCATTCGCCCCTTTCTCCCACCGGCATTCCGGGGAAGAGTAACCGCAGCGGCGCGCACTCGGCGGGGGAGGGCGGAACCCTCTGACTTCCCAAGCAGACGCTTGGCCAGGTTTCCTGGGTCGGGAGGTGGGGGAAAGCCGGCCGCCCCTCCGAGCCAGAATGACTTCCACCCCCGCGGTCAACTGGAGCGGCGCCGAGCTGAGCGGCTGGAACGAGAGCCTGTCCGCCCCAGCGGGGAGTAACTGGTCGTCGCCGCGGGCCAACTTTTCCAACCAGTTTGTGCAGCCGGCGTGGTGCCTGGTGCTCTGGTCCTTGGCTTACGGCGTGGTGGTGGCCGTGGCCGTCTTCGGCAACCTGGTGGTGATCTGGATCATCCTGGCCCACAAGCGCATGCGGACGGTGACCAACTCCTTTCTGGTCAACCTGGCCTTCTCCGACGCCTCGGTGGCCGCCTTCAACACCCTGGTCAACTTTATCTACGCGCTCCACGGCGACTGGTACTTCGGGGAGGCTTACTGCCGCTTCCAGAACTTCTTCCCCATCACCGCCGTCTTCGCCAGCATCTACTCCATGACGGTCATCGCGGTGGACAGGTGAGAGAGGGGCGGCGGGGGAGGGTCGGCATGACCCACGGTCCGCGCACTGGGTGGGTTGTGGGAGGAGAGGACGCGAGCGATCCCGGACCGCCAGCGTGTTTGCTGGCATCACGCCGCCCTCTCTCTGCTTTTCTTTTCTTTTTTTGCCCTGAGTTTGCATCAACCTTGGCGCCCCAAAGCTTAGACAAAACCTGAATGCGTTCAGTAAACAGTAACAGAGTTGGAAGGGATCTTGGAGGTCATCTAGTCCACCCCCCGGCTCGCGTAGGAGAGCTGTACTAGGGATTCGAACTGCCGAACTGCCGACCTTTCTGATCGATTCGTCGGGAAGGCAGCTGGTTTTTGCGGTTGGCCATGTGGGACCATGAAGAGGTGCGAAGAGGCGAACTTCCCCCTCCCCTCTTAGGAGGCTCTAATTTAGAGTCCCTTCCCTCCCCGTCCTAGGAGGCTCTATTTAACCGCCGCGACAGTTGGCCCATCAGATCTTCTTCAAACTATGCAAGTATATTCAGCCTCTTCTCTTTCCACCCGGAGCCTTTTCAGCACCTTTTCTCCGGACCCATTAGTCCTCACTTGCTGTTGAAGTACCCATAAACACCGACCAGTTCATCAGTTCTAGAAAACCAAAGTCATTCAAATTTCCCTCTTGTCAATGTCATATTTCTTAGCAGAGCTGGAATCCATCCTCTTGAAACTGTAGAGGGGACATTGTTGATTTAAACTGAATTTTAAAAAGCTTCACCAACATAGTTTTCTATGTACGCTTTTTCTACCACAGTTCTAATTTCTGTCTTTGCCCCATTTACCCCACTTGGAGATCTGCTGAATTAGTGGTTCCTCCCCCCCATAACTGCTTGCAATTATCGTGATGGCAATACCATCCTGGTGTTTGTGCAAATTACAAACAGAACAATACCTTCCCTTGTTTTAATTGAAGTTAAACATATTGTAATTATATCTAAGTAATAAAGGAGATGCATTCCTTATAGACCAAGGGGCAGGCATTGTTATCTTGCAAATGCATAAATCAGGATTGCAGATAGTGGATCAGGCTAGAACTACTGTATGACAATGCCTATGGATTTCTCTTGGAAATTAGAAATCTCACTGCTTAAAACTACCTCTCAGGACTGTTGTGCTGGTAAAAGGAAGTAAGCCTGGATCCTGGTTGGAGGAGTTGGGGAAGGACTGAATGAGATTTGTTGTTCTTGATAGCCACTCATATATTACATCTTTCGCATTTGTGCTTATTATTTCCTTTTAAATCTAAAGCAAAAGGACAGTAAACATCATGATTCAGGAAATTCTGTTATCTTTGATATGAACAAATACTTCTATTTCCTAAAATGTACTGTTAACTGATAAATAATCCTGTTTGTACATGTCTATTTCTGGAGAAGCTAGAGAGATGTAGACATTTATGACTGGGTTTTCCATTCAGGCACTTTCAAGTTCTCAAAAGTATCTTAGTTTTGTTTGCTTGTTTGTTTATTTCTTTGTTTCACTTGGAAATGATGGTTAGGACTCTGCAATGCTTTGGATTTGATTCTGAAAAATACTTTGAAATGCTGAAAATTAGCCCCTCTTTGGAACTCCATACAGTAGTCTAAAAGATATCTCATGAATGACTCACCTCACTTGGAAGATGCAAAGCCATAGTATATTTGCACACCTGTATCTCCTGAAGTCCCCTTATGGGGCTTGAAATAATACCCAGTAATACTATGGGATGCTGGATCTTGGACTCTTCCTCCCTCCTCCCACTTGCAACAAAAAGTGCTGAAAATGAAAATGTCAGGTCAGACAAAAATCCACCTTATTCCACAATCTCAAATATAGTTTTTCTAAAAGTGGTTTACTCTGTGAAGTTTTATTAGATAAGCAGAAAACTGCTATAACTCGGTCCTATAGTTGGAAATGGAAGACATTCAAGGGCATCTGCATATATCTAACTCAGCCTAGTTTCTAACTAGTGGATCAATGAAAATAATGGATTGCTTATGAATAGGCATATGTTTTTGTTTCAAATGAATGCATGGTGATTGCTAGCATCACTGCCTGCTGATACAGTTCTGAATTAATCATTTGTATCAGTTTGGTGGCTAGAAAGAGGGAGAAATAACCAAAAACTCATTTGTAATTCCCTTAAAATTTAATCTAAAAGTAAGACATTAATTTGCAAATAAATGTCTATTTTAACATTATATATATCTACCATATCTATCCATCCATCTATCTATCTATCTATTCATCCATCTATCTATCTATCTGTCTATCTATCTATCTATCTATCTATCTATCTATCTATCCATCCATCCATCCATCCATCCATTTATCTATCTACACACAGAGAGATTCATTTCATGTTGTGGAGGGTTTCTTTTCCTGTTTTTAAATAATAAAGTGTAGCTGGGATTGAATGCTGAAAACCTGAAGAACATTACAGATGAAGTGACAAGACAACAAACACAATTTTGATTACATAATCCCAGAGTGTGAGAAATGATAAAAAGATCCATTATTAAATGTATATTCCAATTATTCAGTTTTTAAAAGTAGTAGAATAGGTCTGTCTAATGTTCACCCTGAAGACAGGAAGATTCCATTGAGCTGTGAGATGGAACAAAGACACAATATAATAAAATATGTTAAAATGATGTCCTTGAGCTGTCCCAGATTTTTATACCAAGACATATTCTATCCCTTGTATGCCACTTTGAGTTCCAGGATGAAAGAAACTTGTCAGAGAAGAGTCTTAACCAATTGCCCCACTTTTTAATACTGATGCAATACAATAGCAGCATAATTTAAGATTCTGGATTAAAAACATAAGATATGCATATGCTCCCTTGCTGAAATCAAGCAAAAATAGCTGCAGTCAATGTCGGGATGCTAAATAACTTGCAAACCTCACACTGCCTTGTTTTTGGTTTGAAGGAAAGTTGAAAGCAAATATAATAAATTCTTTGTAATAGTCATTCACGCAATCAATGCAAGAGATTTTGAAGTCAAGCACAAAGAAATTGCTGTCCACCCTGATTTCTACATCTAGAAAGAAGCTAGAATGACTTTTGGTTGGTAGTGGGTAGAGAGTGTAGGTTAGCTTTTCTGTTATATACAGTATATTCTTCAATTCTTTAACATCATCGCAATATCCCTCTTTATCATATTTGCTGCTCAAGGCCTCAGGTAGTTTGCCTAATGGTAAGGTCAATTTTAGATCAATTAAATTCCCTTCCTGAGCCATTCTGGCTTTACCACTCTTGATGCATTTGAGAAAGATTTGAAAACTTATTTAATAAGACAGACTGGTTACGAGCAGGTGTTCAGAATGGTTAGTAAATGAAGGTGTTGGGGCTGTTTTGCTACAAATATTTCTAGCTAGCAGGGAGAATTGGGCGTATAGATTGAGGATTTCATCACTGTATAAGGGTTGTTTTTACGTCTATGGGGGGGTGGTTCCCCCAAAATAAGATAGGTTCTTATTTACTTTTCACCCCCAAAATAAGCGCTTGGCCTTATTTTCAGGGAGGTCTTATTATTTTTGAGGTGCAGGAGGTGGCGAGCGTGGTCTCTTCATGGCTACTGCTCTGTTGCAATATTTTTGGGAAGGGCTTATTTTCGGGTGAGAGATTATTTTAGTGCATGCCCTCAAAAGCCTGATTGGGCTTATTATCCAAGGAGGTCTTATTTTTGTGAAAATTCTGTGTGTGTGTGTGTGTGTGTGTGTG